>NC_009185.1:703193-723193 GCF_000149385.1 Cryptococcus deneoformans B-3501A
GAGGGCGAGGAGGAGGGGGAGGGTGAGCATCCGCATGTCCGGCGGTGACTCGGGACACACTGGCATCCTGGTGATAGACAACACCGCCCCGGACATGGCCGCCCCATGACATCTGCGCCGCTCGTCCCTCTCTCTCATCCACGCTCGTACAAGGTGCCCACGTGCTACAGCGCAACGCACACAGGGCGTATATCAGAGCGCACAGACACCGCCCACGCAGCGGCGACGCCATCCAGCTCGTCGAGTGGCGCAGGGTATAGGCGGTCGCCACGGGGATGTCCGGCGCCACACATCCCCACAGCGCCGTCGATGCACATCTCTCGCACGTCCGTGCCCATGTATCCCGTCCACACAATAAACATGGCCATCTGCACCATCTGCACACTAACACCATGCACAGCACCGCAACGCAGAAACCAGCGACCTCGGTCCGCACGGACAACAAGCCTCGTATGCCCTCCGCCTCAAAGAGATCAAGCAGGGCCCTTCCCGCAGGACAGACGATCCCTCCGCCCGGTGACTTCACGCCCAAAGTGTACCTTTCATACTCTACACACTGGACATGTCTGACAAACGCAGGTGGGACGAGCGGTGGGACGTCTATTTCCACGCCTTTTTACTGCACGAGACGAAACATTCCGACTGCTATTACTACAACGGCCGTACGTGTAGATCCAGTCGACTCTGCGCTGACCACCAGGTAGAATGGTGGTTCCCTGAGAACAGACGCAACGAAAAGACTCTGCACATGTTTGTAGCTGCAAGATGGGCACCGCTAGAGTACGTGTTTTGTGCTATGGATTAGAAGATGCATTGACGTAGAGTATAGCAACCTAAAGGTAAGCCACTTGGCCAATAAACAAACGCTCAATTGGCAGTACTACAACCTGCACCTCGTATGTCCACCACAACCATGTCCACCGCTCATCCCTCTAGCCCAACGGCAAGATCATGGAAAATCGTAAGTGCCGATCAGTACTGCCCAACACTATCCGGCTGATAACCATCAGTCATGTTGTAAGTGTATCTGGCTGATAACCCATCAGTCATGTTGTAAGTAAAGGCATACAGGTTTATACTTGTAAAACGCAGCCGCTACGTCGGTCACAACAATCCCCAAGAGGAATGGCTACACGACTATGTTGGCTGTGAGTACGCCACAGCGTCTGGCGATGGTAGCTCATAACGGCTAGACAATTTGAATTTGGTGACGATCGATATGCAAGTAACGTCCGGGGAGTTGAGCCAGTGAATATGCACATTTTATATAACTATGCTACGTATTATGCCAGCGTCTTGTCACTCTGCACGTGGTTTTCGGCCGCCGCAGCAACCGCGTCGCGAGCACGCACACGATTACCGAAACCCATCGTCTCACCGCCAATCTCCCCTTCACTCCCCCCCCCCAACCTACGCCATGTACGAGCCACACCTCGTAGACTTTGCAAACCAGCACAGCCATGATAACGAGGGCATGTCCCTCCTCGAAGAACTCGACAAGATTGCGCCTATAAAGCGCTTTGATGCCTTTCCAAAGGTGCGTCTTCTCTTTCTAGTCCCAGCCCGGTAAACGTTATAAGACAATTCATAGGTCGAGTCTACGTATACGATAAAATCTAGAAGAGGCGGTGTCCTCACAGCACTGGTTGGACTGATCATATTCCTGCTTGTTCTTGTAAGTTGCGTCCCCTTGTTCGCCATCGACATCGATCATTTTGCTGAAATCCTCCCGAGAACGATTTGGGCGAGTATCTGTACGGCGCCCCGGATTACGCTTTCCAAGTGGATTCGGAGGTACAAAAAGACCTTCAGCTGAATGTGGATCTGACTGTGGCCATGCCATGTCGCTGTGAGTCTTCGTACCCTTGTGCCCCAAAACTCGTCTCTGATATATATACATATTGACACTGGGAAAACAGACCTTACGATCGATCTGCGTGATGCTGTTGGAGATCGATTACACTTGAGCAACTCTTTCGCAAAAGATGGGGTGAGTTGTATCTCTCCCTGCAAGCAAGACTCGAAATAACGAACCCAAAAGCTGACGGTCTTGTTAGACCCACTTTAACGTCGGAACAGCCACTTTTATAAAGTAAATCTCAATCATCTTTTTCCACACCTTTTCCACACCTTTTGACATGCGCTGACAAGAACCAGAAACAACCCTTCTTCAACGACGCCCTCTGCCTCTGAAATCATCTCCTCCTCTCGCCGCCGGACACCCAACCAACAATCCTCATTCTCGGGTATCAAGCGTCTCTTCGGCCTTGACTCTTCCGCCTCGTCCAACCGCCGCACGTCCCAGGGACACACTGCCTACCGACCAACGTACGACAAGGTTCAAGATGGGCCCGCATGTAGGATTTACGGGAGTGTAGAGGTGAAAAAGGTGACTGCAAACTTGCACATCACAACGCTCGGTCATGGGTATATGAGCTTTCAGCATACCGATCATCATCGTGAGTCTGAGTCTTGTTGCTCTTTTGGAGTATACGCGGGCTGCTGACAAAGAAAATGTTTACAAGTGATGAACCTTTCACACGTCGTGCACGAGTTTTCATTCGGTCCCTTCTTCCCCGCCATCGCCCAACCTCTTGATCAAAGCTACGAAATAACAGAACAGCGCAAGTCGTCTTTTCCCTCGTGCCAGAGTAAACATCTAACACCACTTTAGCGTTCACCATTTTCCAATACTTTCTCCGCGTCGTGCCCACCACCTACATCGACGCCAGCCGCCGGAAACTGATCACCTCTCAATACGCCGTCACGGACTATTCTCGATCGTTTGAGCATGGCAAAGGCGTACCCGGCTTGTTCTTCAAGTATGACCTCGAGCCCATGTCGGTCATCATCCGCGAACGAACGACGTCGTTGTACCAGTTCCTCATCAGGCTAGCCGGTGTAGTCGGTCAGTCCACAAAAAAAACACTTTTAGTTTTTTGGTTTTTTGGTTTGCGGCTGACCCGGGTTTTGTTTGGATAGGCGGAGTATGGACGGTGGCCGCGTTTGCGCTCCGGGTGTTTAACCGAGCACAGAAACACGTTTCAAAAGCTGTCATGGGCGAGAAAGAGTATATCCCGTCTTCGTTCCATACACCGTCTCCGGCTATCAAGCAGGACCAATCGGGGTATTTCGGGAATGATCCCTCGGCGACGCTGGTGTCAAGAGCAACAAGCTGGGTATCGGGAAACAGTCCCGGTGGGGGACGATCTGGGTGAAAAACTAAAAATTGATTATCTATAGATAGTTTATCATGTATATATGCATAAGTAAAAAAAAAGTAACACAATTACACCTTGGCAGCGATCTCTGGCGGCTGTGTAGATAATTGGGAAGCAGCGTGCTCGGCAGCAGCTGCACGTCGCTTCTTGAGTACATTTTCAATAAAGAATTCACCAGCCTGACCAAAACGTCAGTTCTGTCATTGTGACCAACTGTTTCTTCTTAAAACGAACGCACCTTGTAACTTGACCTGACAAGAGGTCCGCTGGCCACATACAAGAACCCCATCCCCTCGGCAACGTTTTTCCATTTCGCAAACTCTTCAGGTTCGACATACCGGTCCACCTTCATGTGTCGTTTTGTCGGTCGCATGTATTGACCAAAAGTGACAACGTCAACGTCCGACGCGCGTAACCCTAATTTTTCTACCCGTTAGCAGTTGGGAAATGGGAAACGAGACGGGGGGGGGACTGACGTCTCAGTGTTTCGTGGATCTCCTCTTCCATCTCCCCGACACCCAGCATGATACTGCTCTTTGTCAAAATCTCCCTGCCCGCGGCCTTGGCTCCCTTCTTGGCCTCTTCCAACACTTTTAAACTCTGGCTGAACCCCGCCCGCCTATCTCGTACAAACGGCGTACACCTTTCAACAGTCTCCACGTTATGCGCAAAGACATCAAGGCCAGAGGAAGCAACGGTGTGGATAACGTTGACGCCCTTTGTGGCGAAGTCGGGAGTAAGCGCTTCGACGAGGATATTGGGTGCCTTTTGCTTGATTTTGGAAATCGTAGAGGCGATATGGGCCGCACCACCGTCCACCAGGTCTAAAATCCGCGATTGGAAAAAAAAGTCAGCTATATACATCCCCCCACCTACCGAGTAAAAAGTTGTACGACGCACCATCTCGATCGACACTTGTCAGTACAATGTAACCCAAACCCCATCGGCTGATTGCTTCCGCAGTGTTCTCCGGCTCGTGGACGTCCAGTGGAGGAGGTGCCCTGGAGGTCTTTACAGAGCAGAATCGACATCCTCTCGTACATTGATCGCCCATCAACTGGTCCAAGAGATCATCAGCCTTGCGGTCAATGATTGAATGATGAGAGAGGGGAAAAAGCGCGCGCGCTAATTGGGACTCACCATGATCGTCGCCGTCGCATTTCCTTTACCGCCGCCCCAGCATTCGCCAATGTTGGGACACTTGGCTTCTTCACAGACAGTGTGTAGTCCTAATCCACGGAGTTCCTTTTTTATACCGCTGTAGGAAGCGCCAGTGGGGATCGGGTGCTTGAGAAAAGATGGCAAACGAGGTCTAAAATGTAGCAATTGAGTAAAAGGTGGGCAGGCGCGGGGGGGATGAGAAGCAGGGGAAGAAAAAACATACTGTTTCGTGTTACCCAGAACCACACGTTCGTTCTCGGGGGGAACATCGCCTGATAAAAAGTCGTCAAAAGTCAATCCATCGTCGAGCTTTTCGAAACGAGGTTTGGATTTTGTGGGCTGGGCGGCAGGAGGGGTGGGATTGACGGTAGCGAAAGCCCTGGTGGCCGTGGAGGGCACGGTGGCGAGAGAACGGATGCGGGATGCTGAGGGGAGCTTTACCATGGCAGGGAAAAGGGTTGGGTTTGAGAATGGAGAGTAAAGATGAGAAAGCAATAGATAAGCGGGGCGAAACTTGGAAATCATGGTGCAACACGGGTCGGATCCCAATCAGCCGTTGGAAATCTCGGAACAAGTCACGTGACCGTCCGCTATCACCAAGCGTTTGGGCCGAAAAATCCCAAGTCCACTCATATCCTGCCCATTACTACGCAATCTCTCTACTGCTTTTAACGAAGACTCAAGGTTGACTCTAGGACCTGCACAAAATATCGCATTTATAGCTACAAGATCGATTATACATTTACATCCCTCATCGACGCCCGTGATCAAGCAATACGCCACGTATTGGAGAAGTCTTTTCGCCATTCCGCTTCGAGTCTCTGTCCCTCATTCGACTGAAGTTTTCCTCGTCTGATTTGATCCAGGACTCTTCCCTACTACTTCCAATGCTGGTCCTTTCCCGTCATTCTCAACAATGATGCAAGGCGGGTGTGGTAGTCTGCGTCTTGTTGATGTCGATGGAGGCTCAGAATCTTGCGATGGTCTGGACACTAGTGACTTGGATATCAACGGAGAAAACGGACTAGAATTGAGTCCAAGCTTTCAGTGTGCCACCGTCGGCAGTCAGCAGGCAACCGTGCACTCTTCTTGTGGCTGTCCCCGGGGATGTCCCTGGGGATTTGGGAAATGGCACGGGTGAAGCTCTACCCCAAGGAATAGGCGCAGAATCCCCTATGGAGTTGAAAGGGATCTTGCGTGTTCCAAAAGCTGGCAACAGAGGTGGCAGAAGCTCTTCTTCGTCCATGTCGTAGAAGGTAGGGGTTTGAATCGCTTTATGGAAGTTGTTTCGGGACGAAACAGAACTCTTGTATGAAGATGCTGCTGACGGTGAGCAAGGAAGCTCTGCTCGGAAGTTCTGGGCAGAACGTGTTTTGCAACAAATCGTCATTGGTCTAGGAGCGGAGAGCCATTCCTCCATCCCAGAGTCTCGCTTGACTGGCAACGATGACTGCTTTCGTGCATGGAGCTGCCTACTTTCCCCGCTATCTGTCCTTCCCAAAGCTAAACCCGGCCTCATGATATGTTTATCAGCCCCGAAAAATGTCCCTCCTCCTTTGCCCCACCTGCCGCCAGTATCGCCCATGGCCGGTGGGAGAATCGCTGGCGAAAAAGGTTGAGCTCTTGAATGGAATGCCTGCCAAGCATCGCGCGAGCGCTACGGTTGGCTGCTGAGGACTGGATTGTCGGAGGAGAAGTGAGGCAAGTTGTTGAGCAGTTCTGTGGGAGAACGGCTTTGGCGAAGTCGAAACTTTGTCGACATCGAATCCGTTCAACCTGGAAGATATGTGGGATGGCAATAGAAGTTTGTGTTGAATTGCGCAATGGTAGCAAAGCCCAAGCTAGAGCTTGATGGGACGCTTGTCTGTTCAATGGACGCGTTAACCAAGCGGTCAAAATAGAAAGTCACTCGTCCTACCTTACCTGGAGGTTAGCCTGAGGAGTAGTGCTCACAGGTGGAAGACCTTTATTTATCCTCTTTAAAAGCTTTGTCGGCCCTCTGGTTGCCTAAATTTACATAGTCGTGAAGCCTCGTGCTGAAAATGTATTGGCGTGGGTTTATGCATGGCGGTGGGGTTGAGGAACAATTAGTCTGGGAAATGGGGTTGTGAGCTGCAGAGCGGGAGTATGGTGACTTTATTAACATTTTGAGACTACGCGGGCATGGGGTAAAAGAATATGCCTTGGCCTGAATAAAATGAAGTGCGGAGTGATGGGTGGCCGGTATTTTTTTTGGTGGGAGGAGAGCAAGGATACCCTCTACCCTCCGCCTTGGCACCTAGAGACGCTGATGCAATACACCTCAAGCATGAAACAGGCTCTCTTCACTGTGTCTCGTATCTTGGCAACATTATAAATACCACACCTCTTGTCCCCAGACTTTTCATTCCATCCTCTATCTAATACATCATCCTAAGTCATTCCAACCTTCCACAGCACATGTACTCGTGAGTAATCCGAGTGCTGATCCGCCAATGGTGATTAGGTTCAGTATCTCACAATGAACTCGAGCAAATTGGCAATTAAACCTATTATACATGTCCATGATCCGACGAGCGAGGCGTCCTACTCCAATAACCTCTTTGTCAATTTGTAATCGACAGTTTGTTGTGGGACATTGAGCGGCAAAAGGGAATTAGGTATATCCTTTTCCTACCTCTAAAATCCAAGCTGTTGATTAAGCCTGTCAATTGTGGAGTTTATCGCGACTTCGCAGCCCTGCTCACGCCATGAAAACCTTGTTTGGCACCCAGGACAATTTATGGCCGCACTGGTTGATGATTTGAACAATCGGATCGAAGGGTGTTCTAGTAGCCGCTTTCCACTTTCCAGAGTCAACGGGTTGATAATCTAGGGGGTCAGAATCGATGGATGCAATCTATCATCCAAATTGATGTGTAAGCACCTGCGTACAGACTGGGTGAAAGAGAGAAAAAAGAAGCATAAATCCAAGTCCTTAATAATGCAAACAAGCTATTCTATGACCGACCATATCTAATCATCACCCTCTCCACAGCCCACAGCCCCAACCCAGCTCCCCACAATACGGCCCGGTCTCCGAGTTGCAGCTCTGGTCAGCGGCACCCAAAACCTCCAACAAGTCAGCGGACGTAAACAACAACCAGGCACCGCTCTCAGATCGGCAAGCCACTAGTGTAACCCACCAGCTTTTTGATCAGCGGGGACACAGATTGTTCGGCATTCGGGTGCCCTTTCGCAGTCTCTGACATGCGTCACTCGTTTTCAAGCTACGCACGATCAGCCTTATAAAACAAGCAAACAGATGCACTTTTCAACCGCCCACTTCCGCCTCATACCGCGAATCAACTTGCAACTGCCGTCCTTCTTTTCAACAATAGCCGTGCAACTCCTCCTTCTCCCGCCCCGGGACGCCAGGAGTCCCTGGGCACATAGCATCATGCCTCTAGAGTTCTCTCAATTCTTACGCAAAACTATTTGATGAACGTCAAGGGACTGTACAAATCGTTATTATTCGGCAGGTTCCTTCAACACTAAATGAAACCATCGGGTTTAACGAAAGACAGGTTTCTTTTATAAATAAGCGCCATGTCTAATGAGCTTTCCTAACCCCATCTACTTAATAACTACTTACTTTCACAATATCTGCACAAGATGTTTTTCAAAAGAAATTCTACTGACACACCAAAGCCGCCAAAGCATGCTCCAGATAGGGATACTATCCCAAGCCTAGAGGACCTAGGTGTTCAGCTCCATCCCGATACTGCTCGTTATGTGGCAGACAGTGAGGCATTGGCCCATGCAATTGGCGGCAACGGTCAGTAATGTTTTTCCCCTACATTACCTACCTGCCTTGTACTCACACGTCTGCAGGCCTCAAAGATGTATTCAGCAGTGGACTTGTTTTGATTGCCTCCTTTGCCACTTGTATGGGTGGCCTGCTCTTTGGTTTCGACCAGGGTATTCTTACCATCGTCCTTACCATGAAACAATTCCTTGGGCAATTCCCAGATATCGATCCCGACGTCAGCTCTTCCGCGGCCTTCCACAAAGGGTAGATGTCGCTTTTGAAATTTATAAGGGTACAAAGACCTGTACTGACTGTCACGCTTCCCAGACTCATGACTGCCCTTTTGGAACTTGGCGCTTTGATCGGAGCCCTTCAAGCGGGTTTCGTTGCAGACAAGTATTCTCGTAAATCGGCTATCGGTTAGTAATCAAAACCACGTTGCAGACAAGCGCCATTAGCTGACTGAAGCTGGAAAAAAAAGGTCTCGGTTCTGTGTGGTTCGTCATTGGAGCTATTCTGCAGACCTCATCCTTCTCTTATGCTCAACTGGTTGTCGGCCGATTAGTAGGCGGTCTTGGTGTCGGTCTTCTCTCTGCTGTGGCCCCAATGTATATTAGTGAGATTGCACCACCAAACATCCGGGGCGCATTGCTTGCCATGGAGGCTACTACCATTAACGGTGGTATCGTCATCATGTTCTACATTGTGAGTGTTATCTCTACTAGCTACCCAAACCTTTTACTTACTTTTGTATAGACTTATGGCTCTCGACACATCCCCGGTGACTGGAGTTTCCGACTTCCTTTCCTCGTTCAGATTGCCCCCTGTATCCTCTTGATATTCGGTCTCTGGAAACTCCCATATTCACCGCGATGGCTTGCTCAGGCAGGTCGCGACGAAGATGCCCTCCACGCTCTCGTACGTCTTCGAGGATATCCTGCCACCGACCCTCGACTTCAGGCCGAGTGGATCAGCATCAGGGCGGAGGCCATCCAGAACCGAGAGGTTATTGTCAAGAGCCATCCTTCTCTTCAAGGCGAGGACTTTATGTCCGAATTCAAACTCGAGATTGCTTCTTGGATCGACATGTTCAAACCGAAGCTTATCAGGCGAACTATCATCGGTCCCACCTTGATGATGTTCCAGCAGTTTTCTGGTATCAGTGCTGTAAGTTTTCCTCAGATCATGCTTGAACGTTGAATATTGATTCAACAATCCATCAGCTCGTCTACTACTCCCCTACTCTCTTTGAGCAGCTCGGCCTCGACTATACAATGCAGCTTGACATGAGCGGTGTCCTTAACATTATTCAGTTTGTCGCCACGGGGCTTGCCTTTTTCATTCTTGACCGAGTAGGACGAAAACCTCCTCTCCTTTTCGGATCTGTGGCCACCACTATTTGCCATGTAATTGTGGCGGTCATTATGGCTAAATTCAGTCACGATTGGGTCCGGTACAACAAGGAGGCATGGGTGGCTGTGGCCTTCATCTTCATCTACATCTTCTCTTATGGTGTGGGTTGGTCTCCGGTACCTTGGGCCATGCGTAAGTTCCTTTTGAGCTCAAGCAACATGGAAGGCCAGCGCTAATAACAGCATCGTAGCTGCCGAGGTTCACACGTCGAGTCGCCGAGCCAAGGGTGTCGCCATTACAACCGTCTTCAACTGGTTGGGTAACTTTATCATTGGTCTCATCACACCACCTATGCTTGAAAACATTAAGTACGGCACTTTCATTTTCTTCGCCACCTTTTGCTTCCTTTCTGGTCTCTATGTCTGGTTCTTCTGCCCTGAGCCCATGTAAGATTCGAGTGTCCGAAATCCGTGTCTCGAAATTGAATGCTGACGACTCTGGACAGGGGTAAAACGCTCGAGCAGATGGATCAAATCTTCCACTCCAACACTGCTCATGAAGACAACCTAGCTAAATCGGATATTCAGGCGGCCATCTTGGGCATTTCTATTGCTGGACCATTATCCGGTTCTGCCATTGCTGGAAAGGTCGGCGACAAGGATATTCAGCAGGAGTGGATAGAGAACGCTTGATCTCAGAGATGCTCAAATTGTTTTATGTTGGTATTATTATTTGTAGCTCAGAATAAGGAATCAGAAGAATCTGAAAGGAGCGTGTTTAGTCATAGAGGATACATACGTATGGCTCGTGTTTACATTATTAGTTTGATGTACGTTAACATTCTAAATGCTTCCGCTTTTTGCCTCCACTCTTCTCGCTCACTCGCTCAAACCTCCCGCCTATCAATCAAGCAACCTCCCTACTTCTTCTCCCGCCCCTTTAGACCACCAGCGACCGCGCCCTTGCCTTCGCCAACTCCATGCTAATCCTCGTCTGCGTTCCTAAGAAAGCGCCTTTCGGTATGGTGTCACGATCTTATGTACGAGTCAATCCGTGGCCGCGGCGTTCGCTGTCACGACCCAATCTTATGTTGTGTAGCGCAGGTCAGGTAGTCGTGGGAGAGAGCGAGAGAGGAGAGGAGGAGGAAGGGGTGGGGGGTGGGGAAGAGCGGAAAAGGGGTGGCTATGTCTAGGTGTCTAGGTAATTAGGTGCTGGGTTCGTGGACGGAAGAGGACTCGATGTTCTGCTCCTTGTTGTTGGACCACCTGGAGGGGGGATATATAGAAGAACTAACGAACAAATCAATAACGGCTCCTTGACTCTAATACCTCAGCCTGCCTCCACTCTGAGATCTTCCGATGGAACCGTAAACGTTCGCTTTTCGAAACTGGTCGACGGTTTAAATGGTATATAAGGAAGTATTTTTTCGTAGTTCCGTAGTCGTCAGAAAATCAATACTGTTGCTCTTTATCACTCTCTTTGCCTTCGAGAATTCCTTCCTTTTAAAGTCATTTCAGCCAGCCCTTAGTCCAGCTCCTGCCTTCAGGCGGCCTTGGCTATTCCTTTCCTCTCTCCAAGTCGTCCAGCTCCTGTCCCGTCAGCCTGGTAACTCCTCCGTTCCATTCTGCAAGTCTGGATACTCTTTACCTTTTCCTTGTCGAGATTGTACATCATTCGAGTTAAGCGCCGGGCAACTAGGCTGACTGACGTGACACATGGCCTTACTCCTTGTTGAATGATTGACTGTTACCAAGACTCAGCTCTCATGTTATCCAACCAGAGTCTGTTGAGTGACTCTGTGTGTTAGCATAGGTCACAAACTGGTCTAAGTTGGGTGGGTGCTGTCCCTGTACATGTACAGGAACCAGTGCATAATTATTGTGTGTGGGTGATTGTATGACGATGATGCCAAAAGTTGGGAAGAAAATCGTCGGTCGAAGTCCGACAAAATCCTTCTCAATGATCATGACGATGCGCCGATGCACTATCGCTGCCCGCCGATCCCAGCAGCGAATCGATGGTAGCTGATAGAGTACATATACTCATTCACGATACATGTGACCAGATACTTAGCACATAGCACAGTGCAAGCATTTGCAATAACTGGCACCATCGCACAGATGATTGACGGCCACTGTTCACTATTGTACTACACTGCTTGCTTCTTCTGTTCCCATGCAAATTCTAAGTATCTTACAATGTAGTACTATCGTATACTTGCTACAACGACATTCTCCTACAGCTGATCAACATCCATCACCGAGTCCGCTTGTTTTGCGTTGCTCTCCGCCAGCCACGCATCGATCTTGGCCTTTAGCTCTGTGTCGGGAATGCAATCCTCGTACTTCAGCCTAGATGCAAGATATTAGCTTCCAAGTCTATACGCAATTAAGGAGGTACATGATCACTTACGGCACGTTGTTGAAAGGGTCGACTTCCTTTGAAAGCAAGACAGTTCGAATGGTGCCTCTATCAATGGTCACTCGAGATACTGGTAAGATGACAGGATCTTTCATTACTACGGAGGGCGAGCGTCAGCAAAGGCATGGGATATGGCCAAGCGAGATTTGACTTACAAGTCGACAACAATGGATCCAAAAACTCGTCCGGAATCTCCCTCTCGTCCTCCATTGATATTGTCGCTTTCATGTCTTCTATTTTTTGCGTAAAGCTGATAACCTCGGCTACCTCTCCTTCAGTCATGATGGCTCTGTTCTTCAAAGTCCTAGCGAACTTCATAAACAGATCCTTTGAATAACTTCTACCATCATTGGCGACAGCACGGATGAATTCAGATTCGACGGAAAGATTGAGGTAGATTTGAGCAATAGCTGCTAAAAGGTCCTTAGGCTTGAAGTAGTATTTGTCGGGGTTGGATACTTTAAGATCCGACATCTTTGGGCCAACGAGAGCTGTAAGGTTCTCATCCAAGGACTAAATAATGAATGTTAGCCATCATCCACGCCCACATCAGTAAACCAACTTACTGCTGCCAAACGGTCAACAATCTCGGGAGCAACAAATGGCTCTCGTGTGGTTGCCGTAAAGTCTCGAATCAATTTGACATTTGATAAGCCCATCTGCGTGTGCCATGGGACACTACCCTCCGTCTGCCTCAACTGACCATCGAGATCCTCCCGCTCTGACTGGGGCAATGCTTCCCACGAAGCAGTGTTGGCTTTTTGAGACTCTATTTGTCCAATCTTGGCCAAACCGGTCAAGGACTCTTCGAGGTGGAATGTAGTATCGCTCATGAGCATGTTGACAAAGCGAATAAACTGATCAAAGTCATCACTGGAGGGGGGGGAAACGCAAAAAAGTTAGACACCCAACACCATGAATACAGCGATACCTGGGACGTACTGTCTAGACTTGACAAATGCTTCCCGGTGGAGAGGGTTTGTCCACATGGCTTTGAAGATGTGGCCAATGTCGCGCCTGTGCACAGTCAGTCAAAATCCATTCATCTTGAAATTAAGACGTTGCTAACCTAAAGTTGAACTTGTCTGCATCACCAGTCAGTCAAGACATTAGACTAGAGACATATTCACTCACCCCAGAATTGCGTATGACCTCCAGTGATCTCCACATCGATGAAGAAACGGATCAAAGTTGGCATCAAGTGGTCTGTGGCCACGCTGAGTATACTAAGTCTGTCAAAGAGAGGACCATGGCGCCAGTAGCCCATGGGATACAGGCCATATGAGATAATCTAGGGTGCTGTTAGTCAAGTTTCACACGAGACAATAAGAGGTAACACACCGTGACAAGTTTAGCTTTGAGGAAAGGGTTATTAACGTAGTTGGGAGAAAGAAAAGTGATGGCAAAGGTAATAAAGATGTCCTTATCTACATCATCAAGCGCATCGGGATCATATCTGGGGTATGCGTCAGTTTATTCCCGAGCTTGTTAAATGTCACTCACTTGGCGAGGAACTCAAAGTACTCTGCGATGTTTTCGATGAAAAATTCTGGCAACATCCTAAAAGCCATTGGAGCTTCTTTTGGTAACGGTAAATTAAGAGGCGACGCTGGGTACTGGTGGTTTGGGTCGACAAGGCGGATGAGCCATGTCATAACAAAGCTGAGGAAGGAGACAACCATTCTAATCATATCTCGATCCAAAAGCTGCGTGTCGTAGGCGTGAATAGAAGC
This sequence comes from Cryptococcus deneoformans B-3501A, assembly GCF_000149385.1. Lineage (NCBI taxonomy): Eukaryota > Fungi > Basidiomycota > Tremellomycetes > Tremellales > Cryptococcaceae > Cryptococcus > Cryptococcus deneoformans. Next base: position 716,852 of record NC_009185.1, read on the forward strand.
ATGAAGAACAGACATGTCGCTCTTCAACTTTTTAATTGTTGCTTCGCCCTGTGCTTGTAATGTCGCATTCTGCAAAGATGTTAACCAAAAATAAAACCGGGTAAGAATCATGTCCTTACATTTGCCCAATCGCCTGTGGATGCCTCAACTCTCTTCAGTTCCTTTTCTATTTCACTCAGATTTTTTTCAGCTCGAATCCTAGTTGAGATAGTCTTGACTACACCAAGATGGAGATAGCTATTGAGAAGGAAAAACAAGTCGGAGATGAAGTTTGGTTTCGTGTCCACTAAAAAGGAATTGAGTCTATGCATTTATATTGAAAGGCGTGACAACATACCATCCATGGAGCTTCCAAAATATTCATCCGCCTCTTCCTTGGCGCCCTTAATCTTTGTCTCTTCTGAGATATCGATCCTTTTCGAGGATTTATAATATGCTGGATCAACTTTGTCAATTTTGGAGAATCTGGCGTCCATTACCGGCTCAAACAGTTTCAGCAGCACGACCTGAAGATTCGTCATGTAGCCGTCTGAGGAGACGGTTCGAGGGTCAACTCGCATTCCCGCACGCTTCTCGTTGAGACGCAAAGCAAGTGTGAAAAAGTCAAGAATACCCTCTCTGGCATCTGGTGATGCACGGACGATGGCATTGTAGACGTTAAACAGGGATGACTGTCATCAAGTCAGCAAAAATTAGCGACTTTGTTACGTACATGTAGGCTTCCGAGGGTAAATCGAAGGTTGCTTTTGTTCGCGTCAATGTCTTCCTTCTTCCTTTCGGTAGGGTTAGAAAAGTAAGTCTTCCAAATTTCAGGCTATGCACATGGTTGTTTTAGAGAGTTTCACGATTCAAAATTGACGCTAATGACTCACGAATTCTCTAGGGAAAACACTCAGACGTGTAAGGGGACCTAAAAGCGATTGCCATTCGAGTTTTGGAGCTGTCACATTTGGCGCCACCCAAATAGGTAAAGTGGGCAGCTGCTCATGGTTAGCCTTAATGATTAGGTCATAGAAGTACAACTTACAAACGCGGCTATATGTTTGACTTGTACCAACAAGTTCATAGCACCGAGGTATCTCCTCCACTCCGCACCCATGATATCCGGGGTAGGAGTGATCTTGAACCACTCTTGGAAGAATAGACTCAGTGTCGGGCTGATGACATCTTTTAAAGTATCATCGTCAAAACCGGCAGCGAGGTCCTGGAGGAAAGGTAACAAGTCGTTGGGCTGAAGGGGACCAGATAGCGGCGTCGGGACGGAAGGGGTAGACATGAGAAGATCACCGGATGACGGTTGATGAACTGAAAGGAGAAGCGGGAGAAATTCGGCCGGCCCAAGCGGTTTCCTAAGAATCCAACGTTACTTTTAGCGTCTCGAGTGATCCAAGCAACTCACTCTGCTGGTTGAGGGAACATGGTAGGGTCCTCGATCGTCATACCACAATATGAGACAACCAGCCCCTTGATCTTATCCATTGATTTGCCCCATTGACTCTTTTCGTCTTCGGAGAAGGCATACCGGTTGGCGTCCCTACTGGCTTGGTACAACCTCTTCCAACACCCAGCAAGGTATTCAAAGACAGTCTCATTCTGAGGTAGTCCTGCAAGAATCGTAAGGGCATCGGGATCATCGGACTGAGCCATAAGCGTGGGGTCCATGGAGAGACGGGCAATGAGAAGTCTATCAGCTAGCTCTATATCGGTCCTGAGCGGAGAAGGATAGTCTATTACATTAGTATTTGATCAAGACAGGCACAACTTACTTTCTTCATTGAGCTCCTGTTCTAGATCTTTGAGCCAACAAAGGGACCAATCGGTTTCCTGAGCCTTCTGCTTCTATGTAAATAGTTAGTCGTTGGCTAACACAGTCTGCAAATGGACTAACACTTAGTGTAACAGCGAATACTTGCCCAACCTTCTCGGTCTCCCATGCCTTGTATTCCGTCTTGACAAGTGGCTGGATTGGCTTGGTATGCACAATTCTCGGACCCACCGGTTCATCTCTGGGGGTACTAGCAGATGATGGTCTCTTGAGAGAAAGACTGGGGGTGACGGAAAGCTTGGGTTGGACGGCTTGAGGGTCAGGTTTGGTAGAAGCAGAGGGTTTTGGGGACACAATAGCGGGGGAGGAGGATGTGGGACTAGCAGCGGGAGGAAGGTTTGCAAGAAGTCTTGAGGAGGCGGAGGGTGGGTGATGAGGCTCGGGAGTACTGCTGGACGAGGGCTGTTGCTGTGGCTGGGTCTGCGAGGGGATGGGGGTGGAGGTGCCGAGGCGGGCGAGACGCTTGAGACGGATCTGTGGGGGGTAAGAGGGTGTCCTGATCTGAGTGTGCTCACCTTGTCAGCGTCTGAAAGGTTTGAGTTGTCAGCCATGGTGGGGAGGAAGACAGGGGAGAGAGTAATAAGTAAGCAGTTCAAGCACTTTATGGGTGACGCTTCGTATTGACTTGCGCGGCGGCAACAACGCGACATCCTCGCTTTCCCACGCTCGCACAATCCACCAAAGTTATCCCCTCCCACGATCCATCACTCTTCACAACAACAATACCAGATACACTGACAGATCACCCGTCCGCACGCCATGGCACAAGTCGTACCCTGCCTCGACCACCCATCTTCCTACCGCGATAGCAGGTCAGAGGTACCCGCTTCCCTCTTCATACCCAGGGAACATGCGCTAATTTCACACCCAGATTGATCGAGAGACTGAGCGCCGACTTTTGGCCCTATCGAGCACACTCTATATTGGTAACCTCAGTTTCTACACCACAGAGACACAGATGTATCAACGTGGGTTTCCAAGGCTCTTTCGATTTGTTCGTTGCTAAATGGTATTGACCAGTTTTCTCCACCTGTGCCAAACCTGAAATCGGCGGAGGTATCAAAAGGTGGGATTTCCCTTTCAAATTGCGTCGCAGCAAGCTCATGTCTTGCTTTAGAATTATCATGGGTCTCGATCGGAATACCAAGACACCGTGCGGTTTCGCTTTCGTCGAGTACTTTCTTCATGAAGAAGCAGTCGACTGCATGCGATACATCTCTGGCACCAAGCTCGATGAGCGAGTCATTAGATGTGATTTGGATCCAGGATACAAGGAGGGAAGGCAGTTCGGTCGAGGGCGAAGTGGTGGACAAGTTCGAGACGAGTTTAGACAAGAGTACGACAGTGGACGAGGTAAGCTTATTGCTGTTCTAAATACTTTAAAGGGGGAACTAATGTACAATCACAGGCGGCTGGGGCCATCAACGTTTGGAGGAAGAGAGAAGGAGGCAGGAACAAGACAGATTGCGTTCTCAAATGCAGTTCGACACCTACGCTGCTGTTGGTGGCCTGGGTCTTGCGGGCGCCGACGTTCCTCGAGGTGAAGACTTCTTTGGCGACCGACAAAAGCGTGGTAGAAGTGAAGACGAAGAGGAGATTGAAAGGCGTGAAGATGAGAAGCGTTTACGAGGCGAACGAGACGACGAATAAACCGCACAACACCCATATAGTAAAGCATGTATCCAGTTATATGCTGCATGACCAAAGTCCATCTATTTCTGTACCCGCGAGTAGATTGGCGACTCCTTTTCGTGGATTTGCGGTCGTCCTTCTGGTGATCCGGGAATGTTTTTAGTGAGGCCCTACAAGAATAAACGATAAGCACCCTACTATAGGCTCGGATCACATGCGTCGAAAATACTGACAAGCTTTGTAAAGACACATTGGTTGAGTGCCTTTTCCGGTTTTCGGCATGCTTGGAAGTACTATCCTTGAAATTAGATCTGCTACAATCGCATGGTTACATTTTCCCTCACCTGGTTGTTCTTTTCCAAGCATTGCCAGTGGGCATCAAACTCAGTCAGACACGTCTCCCTCAATTTGTTAATCCTAAAATATAAAAGATCACCCTTGTCAGCCTCCACCTACATGCGCTCGTATGCCGCAATTTAGACTTACAGCTCCTGCGCGCACCGTGTCACCTTTCTGCCTTCCGCCAAACAGTGGGCCGGATCCCTGTTCTCCTGCTTACACAGCATAAAGTCCTCTGTTTAAATCAGATACACGCACAAAATCTGCCATATGCGTAACCTACCGTTCACCTCCTTGCAATGTTGACCAATGAAGAAGGAAGCGCTTTTCAAGGGGGCGGAGGTGACGCCGAGCTCATCGACATGGGGGACATTGGAGGGCAAAGGGTTGGGGTCAGAGTACGGCTTGTCGTTGAGGACGGCGGAGCGGTGTGTGGCCATGGTTGGTGCTGTAGAAGGGTCGTACGGTTGATATGGAATTGAGAGATGGTGGTTGGTGGTTGATATTGAGCAGCGACGAAGCCATGTGGCATGGCGTGCCTGATTGAGATAGGCGCGAAGTGGGATAACGCCGAGGAAGTCTGTAAGGGGTGGCGGTTGACTGTACTGGTGGTACCTTGCCTCCACTTTGTGCCTCCACCAGACAGAGGGCAGCGAACAAAGATTAGAATCGACCTGATATAGAGCCTATTTTGCCACTCACCTAAAACTTATCGGGCCTCCCATGTCTAGACGTAGCAGAGCAGGTGGGGCAGTCCGTGGCCCATCTTCTGCCCTTACTTCCTTCTTGGCAGTACGTTCTTTATATCTTAAAGGTTTCTGGCGCCGCTCACGCCGACAACGCAGGGCCTCGGCGTTGAACCGTCGCATCGTATAAATGCTTGGGGAGATCGTTCCGCCGTTGAAACTCCTACTTCTAATGGGTCCAATCAACACCCTGACCCGGCAAATGTAGTCTCAGATGAGAATGTGGAGGCGGGTCCTAGCAGAGTTGGACTGGGCACACCGTCACTTGACGAAGAGGGTGACTTGCCTGTCGGGTTCAAAAGAGAGAGGGGAACAAATGTGAGAGCATAAATTTTCTCTGCGTAATACAGTTATATACTGACCATCTCTTAGGGTGATGAAGATTACAAGGCCAAACGTGTTCGAGCCGCATCTATCGATTCAGATGATCTCGATGCAGATGATACCCCTGTGGTAGGTCACAGCGCTCGAACGCCAAAATCAGCCCCTCAATCTTCAACAAATGTGCCCGCCGGCCCCATGAGACCTATCGGGGAGTTTATGGTCTGTGGAGAGTGTACCAAACGGTTTACAGTGGTGCGTTCCCATTCTGGGTCAGATTTTGCAAAATCTGACATGATGATGCAGACGGCATACACCAAGGAACATCCTACCAATTCCCAAACATATCTATGTGTCCAGTGCTGCTATGCGTTAGGGATTGACCCCTTTGCTAAGCCCAAAAAGGCCGCTCCAAAGAAAGCAGTTAAAAAACAGAATAGGGCCAAGATTGTCCATTACGAACAAAGACGAGGAGTAAATTCTTTAGGAGACATTTGCATTCAGGTAATTGTTTTACCACTTTATGTAAACCTATATATCTAACTCTAAGACCAGCTTGTAGGCAAATACATTGAGAATGTTGAGCAACTAGGCGACATTGGCAGTATCAACATGGATAAAGTCTGTAGAATTATATGCAAGGGCCGCCGATTGTAAGTACGAATTGGGTGAATCTACGTCGGATGTAGCTGATGTCGGATAAAGGACGCCTGAGACCGCACCCTTGTTTTATTCCGTCGAACGCGATTCGTTGGACATGTATGATTGTACTCGTATGTGTATCAAACCTATTTGATCAGCATCTAACACCTTTGTAATAGGTCTTACTCCAGAAGCTTTCTTCACACTGGCAAATCTTTGCCCAAATCTGCAAACATTGCGTCTTGACCTTGTCGGGCAAATGTCTACAGAAGTAGTTAGTCACTGGGCCAAGAGTCTGAAACAGCTGAAACGGATAGAACTTCATGCTCCCTTTCTTGTGAGGAAGGAAGCCTGGATTGAGCTCTTCCAAGCAGCTGGGGAACGATTGGAGGGCTTCCTAGTGACTCAGTCCCCAAGGATTGACAGGGAGACAGTACACCAGTTGGTCAAGAATTGCCCGAACCTGACAGAACTAAGACTTGCAGAGATTGGCAGACTTGACAGTGAGATGCTTAAGGAACTCAAGCCCCTCAAGAAGCTCAGGCTTCTTGATATTTCTTCCCCTGCTGATTCCTTAACGGATGATGCCATCGTTGACCTGCTTGAAGCCGTAGGCGATTCCATAGAAGACCTTAATCTGGCCGACAACTTTGATTTGACCGACGCCATTCTCCCAGCTATTGTCAAATATTGCCCTCGACTCCAGTCATTATGCCTCCGCAACCTCACAGAACTTACTGACGAGGGCGTTACGGCGTTTTTCGGATCGCTCCAAGCCAAAGGTCACCAGGGCCTGCGCTGTATTGATATGGAAAAGGGTCATGAGCTTAGAGACTC
>NC_009185.1:728193-749211 GCF_000149385.1 Cryptococcus deneoformans B-3501A
TGGCGGAGAAGGATGGCCAGGAAAAAGAATTGACTGGACACACATATCTGAACAACTTGAGAAATAATTACATTTATCTGTTTCCTATGCAGCACATAAAAAAATGTCGGAATCAATTCGGATCAGATTACTAGATTTTGATGAGCTGATTGTTAATGCCCTGTTTCACTACCACTGGTTGTTGTTTGAACCATCTCTAGGGATTGACGAAGAGTCAGATAACATTGAGCTTGAAGATTCAGAAGAAATTCTCCCAATGTCTCATTATCAAGCCTTGAATTACTTTGCACCTGCTTCAGTTTGGCCCTCAACTAGATATCGTTGAGCGATCCTGCCCATGGAAGAATTGTTTACACCTTACCTCCCACAGTATCTTTCGGCGTCGCATGCTAGTGTTGGCTAAGTTGGACCGCCTACCTATATATGCAGATTGGTATCAAATTCATATAAAGATCACATTCTTACCCTGTTCTTCCAATTCACTCAGTTGAGTTGCAATCTCTGATGCTCTTTGCAAAACCGTTGAAGGAAGGGCGGCTAGTTTAGCTATCTCGAGGCCTGCAGTTTATTAGCTAGATGACAAAATTCCCTATATGTTCCAAACAAAGCACCAACCATAGTGCACCATTGGAGCTGCACCCTCAGCAACTTTGTAGGCAAAAGTACTGCCAAATTCTGTTGGTGAAAGGGTTTCTGTATTGCAATGCTAGCTCAGATAAGTAATTGTGGACCCCATGTAGAATGAATACTGCTTGTTACCTGGACCTTTAGGTGTAGTCTTGTGACATGTTCATCAGTATCTAAAAGATGAATATTTCAGTCTTGACTGACTTTACAACTCCAGACAGATTCCCAAGAATTACTGCAAGGTCTTGGAAATGAGTTGCGAAAAAGACGAAAGACTGCTGCATTTTCAACAAGCGAAAAAGTCTGTCAAATAGACTGACTTACTTGCCTCCTAATGAGCGATTCAGCTATGGCATAGGATAATCCCATGCCTTCCAGACTTGAAGTGCCCCTCCCCAACTTGGGAATGTTGTCAATGACATAGTCCATGGCCAGTACACCACTCACTTCATCTATGAGAACAAGTGACCTAGGACTTGCGAGTCCTAACTATGAGCAGTCTGTTAATGAACTGTGACCCACCCAGTATCATGGCTGATGCAGCCATTTCCGAGGCAAAGGTTGATAGACATTTCTCCATTGAATCTACAACTTTGAGCTGATGAAGTCATCGTGTACATTCGCCTGTTCCTTACCATCATTTGATAAACGACTCAAAAGAGCATCATGAATTGTAAAGCATGCATATTCCGCAGGTACACTGAGAGAAGAGAGGACTAGTCATCTCAACTGCTTGATATGGTTTTAGTGTCTCCAACTCACAAGCACCCAATCATAGCCTGTACAGTCAAAAGCCCTACCTGCTTTAGATAAGTGCTTTTGCCCGACATACTAAAGCACCATCAGAAAGTAATGATTAAGAAAAAAAGAAAGTGACAAACTTAGGACCTTGAATGATTTGAAAAGTGGCAGAACCTCTTGCAGCATAACTAAGTTGTTATGTGAGATCAGTAAAAAAAAGAAACCAACTGCTTAAATACTCACACGTTGTTTGGTATACAATCACCAGCACCAAGTAAATTGTCCAAAATTGGATGGCGGCCACCATGAATCTACAAATGTCCTTCTGATCAGTTTTGGTCAGGGATGATACAGAGTCTTATATACCGCTAGAGTATCCTTGAAATCTGGACGAACTGATGCCACTTAGCTCGTCATTCATCTAGTAGATGATTTACAATCACTAGTCACTCACTGTAGTTGCTGTCTAGAGAGAGGATCAGCATCATACTCATTGTCAACATGTCAGCTTACTGAAGGCACTAAAGGCAAAGCTTGCGATCATGTCAAGACTTGCAATCTATGTATTATATTAGATAAAAAAAACATTTGAGACCTGAGATGTTATAGGCAGCAATATACAGCTTCAGCACAATGATATAGTCCACCTTATATGTTTGTCAGCAGCAGGTTGATGCAACACAGCACCCACCCAAGTTTCCCTTCACTTGCGCGATAAGATCATTGATGGTTTGTCCACTGATCAACAGAACCTCTTGATGAGATTGGGACAGTTTCGCACACCGTTTGAGCTACAGGCGCATGGTCAAAAATGGGTCCATCCATGAATGTAACCATACAAGCTCTTGACTTGTGAACCGAATTCTGGCAAGATCAAATCAGTTACAACTCATGTGTATCCATTCCTACTAGTGATGCACTTGTGCTTAGCCTTTTCAGTACCAATAAATTCAGATGGTAGCAAGTTTTCAGGCTGTCCTGACGGTATGCTAAATTGAAATGTACCTCCCACACTCTCAACTTGGCAGCTCAAGCCATATTTTCCTTTATGACTATTTTAGTGGTCGTAACAGTCACGACACTCACCATTGACTTCTAATTCCACTATATAGAGGGGTGAGAGAGGTACCATGTATGTATGGGCTTGTTTGTTTTAGACTTACAGTCATAGATATCCTGAAGATTCTCCTGGTAGGTCTGTCTAGCAACATCCAGCAGAGGTGCAAAACCTGCTTTCACAGCAAACAACCGAGCGATTCTGGCATTTTGGTGTTTTCCATTTTTCCTCAACGTTGTCGAATCTCTGGAAAGACAGTCTGATTCACTCTAAGTATTGCAGGCAGAGATGTCTTATTTCACTCACTGTTGATAATGCTGGATAACTTGCCAAGTTGTTTATCGGAAAGGCGCTTATCAAAGAATAAAGACTTCTTAGTTTAACCCAAGGCAATAGATAATTGTCACATACCCTAGCAATCATGCCAAGCAATTTACAGTGTCCTCCTGCAAGCTCAGCATTGATTGATTTGACGCTCTGTAAGTAGTCCACAAGGTTGAGCAGCAGAGATATCCTGCGATCAGTCATAGCCACATCTGTTTGTGACAGATTTTGATGTGAAATCTAACACTCAGATTAACCATGAAAGCCAAGTGATATTAAACACCAAGCCCATCGACTTGCCTGAGCAACAATGGACTCCAAATCCATCTAATCAATTCATCAGCTCGCAAATAATGAGGTATGATGATGACCATTGTATGCTAGTACACACCTTAGACATAACAGACAACTTTGACCTCAAAACTGTGAGCTTCTCTTGCGCTGTCACAAGTTCTGTTGCTCATTAGCATATTGCATATTTCTGACACAGTTGCTGGCCCACACACCCTGAACAGCATCAAGTCTTCCTTCTATATCACTAAGAACTTTCAGATGCTAGACATGAGCGGAAGATTTTAGTGAAACATCACAACTGTACCATTGCTTGGTTGGAGTATGCATGTCCTAAGAAGTCGCATACCCATAGGAGTATGACAATGGTTCAAAACAGCTACCGGTAACGTCAGAGTACATTAATCTTGGACTGGATACCCATAGACGTAAACTTTTACTCACAGTACAACGTATGGGTGGCCTTATTTGTGAGATTATTGCGCACGAGCTCCAGATTTTTGGCAGTTTCAATATCAATGAACATCGTCCCTACATAGCATTGTGGTAAACATGATGAGCACAAGAAGTCGCCTTGTTGTGAGCAGAAGATAGCACCGTACCTTCAGAGACCACATATTTCATCCTCAGACTGCGCTCCGGAAATTCAATGTTCCTCCATACCTGTAAATATCTGAACAATCCAGAAAGAGCACATAGGGCATAGAATCTATTGGGTCATCAGTCTTCAGCGAGCATGAGTGCCTTTTGATACATCACTTGTTTTCAATAGCCATAAGGATAGATGCTTTGAGCTCGTCATCAACTGCCAAGTCCTCGACAAAATCACGGCCTGAAAAATGTGGATAAGAAGGAGGACCAGCCTCTGGTGAAAAGAACGACATTACAGTGACATACCAGTTTCTCGATTCCAGTGACTGCGGTCCACACCAATACATTCAATCTCATATTCGTCTTCTAGCCTACTCATGAGGTGCTCCTTTACGTTGATATCCCTCTGGTCACCGTAACTGGCTTCCGCAGCTCCACTCTTTAACATGGTATCTGGAACAATGATTGTGTTAGGTGGATGGGAATAAAGCTGCTGTACAGTTTTTTCAAAGCCTGAAAAGATCAGCTACGGCATGGTATTATTTCAGACCTTCCATAGTGGTAGACTGACTGGCATTGTCAGCAACCTATCAATTCAGTCAGCAATCAAGTTCGCAAACTCATATGAAGATTGCAGTAGCGGAACATCTCACTTGAGTGATGACAGTCTGTTTTACTGGTATTAGACTTGTATCACAAAATACCTGCACAGCTCACCTGACCGGTCAATAAACTTATTGCAGCTATACCAATTTCAACTCCATGACCTGAACAGCGTGGCTTAGCGATATAAAGTGAGTAAAATGGGTCAAGAAAGTCTACCTTTGCCTTGAAGCAAAGCAACAACATAGGAAGAGACATCTTCAATGCGAGCAGAAGCTCTTGTAGAAGGCCTTGTTGTGGCTTGAAGTTTATTATTAGCAGAGCCAGCCCCCGGACGATGACGTGTCTGTGTAAACGCTGAGATCGCGCTAGGAGAGACGGCTGCCTTGATTTTCTCTGGAGCTATTGTGCGCAGTTGAGCGGGGACAGGCATTCTGGTTATATGATTGAATAGGTCAGTGACAATCTTATGGTTCTTGTCCGATATAGTCAGGATGGAAAGACGTAAACGTAGGTTGGAAGAACGAGGCGGTGGCGACTGTTGCCTATTTCAGTGAAATACTAATCATATAGTAAGTAGGAAGGACGGATTGTTAATTTGCGCCCGACGGCCGACCGAACGAGGTAAGTGCATAATCACGTGACCACATACTCCCGAAAAAGTGTCTGTCCAGTCAATTTATTTATTGTTCGTTCGCTCCCTCGTCAGTCAATCGCTGACCAATCGATCTCTTATTACAGCCTCTCTTCTCACTGAGCAGCGCAATCCGATTTTCCACTGCCAAATCGTCTCTCAATTCGAGCGCGTGAAAAGAAATAAAGAAGGTCGCAGCGATCCTCGGGCACGGACAGTTCAGTCTGCCATTGTGAAGTGGGACCATTTCATTTTCATCAAATAACACCTTCGTGGCTCCAACTGAAATACAAATGACCTCGCAAGCTCTTATACAGGCTGAGGCCTTCGAAAGTCAAAAATTCTTAACATGGTTCAAGGAATCTGGAGGATGGTATAACGAAGAATTAGTAGACATTGTTTCGGTTCCAGGTATGGGGTATGGTGCTGTAGCTGTCAAAGACATCGAGGTACGATCATCTTAGGATATGGATTGCAGAGGGAACACAACTGAATGTATATCATTACAGGAAGGAACTCCTTTGTTCCATGTACCCGACGACCTCATTTTGTCAGCTTATACTTCTGATCTGAAAGATCATCTCGATGCCTCTGAGTGGGATCAGCTCAATAAAGGATGGGCGCAACTCATACTAGTGATGATGTGGGAAACTATCAAAGGATCAAAAAGTCGCTGGGCAGGGTATCTTGGTAAGTCTGTTTTGGTAATATCATGTGCTGTTGGGTCTGACGCTTATCAGCAAATATGCCTGTGTTGTTTGAGACTCCAATGTTCTGGACTGAACGGCAGAGAGAACAGCTATCGGGGACGGACATTGCAGGTATGTCTGCCTTTCCACGATACTATCATAATACTAATTACAGGATTTACATAGATCGTATCGGGAGAGAGGACGCAGAAGCTGAATATACTAGCGTATTGGCACCATTTATCAAAGTTAGTTCATCCCTCAGATGTTAAACTGATCATGCTCAAACATGTAACGGACGATTAGGCCCATCCTGATCTATTCCCTGTAGATTCACCCCATATAACTATGGACGCCTTCCACATTCAAGGATCTAGGATTCTTTCTCGTTCCTTCACTGTACCTCTCCATCGCTTTGGACGATCACACTCACAGTCTAGATCGGATGGTAATAGTGAAAAGGAAAGTGATGATGAAGATGAGGAGGAGATGGTTGTCATGATTCCCTTTGCCGATATGCTGAATGCTGCCTGGGGGAAGGATAATGCCCATCTGTATGTTGATGAGGACACTATTGAGGGCTTTGATGAAGGAGTTGTAATGAAGTCTACTCAATTAGTAAAGCAATCAGAACAAATAGTAGGCCATCTTCATTATGCTAAGATTTGGATTGATGAGAGACTAATATGATCTGGCAACAGTACAACACCTATGATTCCCCTCCTAACTCTGAACTCCTTCGCAAATATGGTCATGTTGATGTTCTGCCTTTGCCATCAGATATGCTAGACTTACTCAACGAGACCGAATTAGGTTCATGGCCTTATGGAAATCCTGGAGATGAAGTGTTGCTTCAGGGCGATCTCATTGTGGGGTGTGTGACCACAAAGTTGGGTGGAGCACACATGAAGGCAACTCTGCAAGATCGCATTGATTGGTGGCTTGAAGAAGGGCAAGAGGAGTGAGTGATCTGCATTTTATATTGGCTTGCTTTCCTTAGTAACCATGATTAGTATATTTCCTCTGAACTTCTCACACGATATTGATGATGGGTTAATCTCATTCATCCGTTTACTACTTCATGACTCAGATTGGGATAGAGCACACAAGAAGGGCAGAATGCCGCGTGCCATAATTGATGAAACAGTGGCTGATGTTCTGCATGAAATTATTAATCAAAGGCTGGCCCAGTATAAGCAAAACATAGAGGTATGTCATGTTATCACAGCTTGCTTGCTGATTGTTACTGGTAATAATGTGTCTTCATTTTTTAGCATGATCTCAAAGTAGTGAGAAGTTCATATCATGGGGCTGATGATAAACCAGTGACTTCTTTGGGAAGAAATGAGTCTGCTGCTGTTGTTAGACTAGGAGAAAAGAGGATTCTATACTTGGCCAGAAGGAAAATAGCACAAGCTACAGCTGGACAAAAGTCTTCTCAGAAGCGGAAGAACAATAGCACTTTGATGGGCAAAGGGAAGAGAATTCATTGAAGTGTTATGTATTGATAAATGTGTTACTTGTAGGATAAAGGAAAATATCTATATTGGCAAGAACTGAATATTAGACTGAGGCTGGGAGTTAGCTGTTTTAGTTGGAGTTCTGATAATGGTGTTGAAGCAAGGAATTGAGTCAGCAACAATTCAATTACATTTCAATAGCCCGTTTCAAATATAAAAGTTAAGACCTGACTTAGTTAGCTAAGATCGGTCTTAGTTTTTAACTTTTAAGGTTTGTATGGGGAATTAGCTTATGTATATAAATCTAACTCTTGTTCTCATCATCTGTCACGAGCCTGCACAAAGTAGAAGAGATAAGAGATCATAGGAGGGAGTTATGTAATAGAGGAAGGCAAGATCCGTTCAGATAAGAAGGTCCAGCTGGACCTCCAACTGGACCTCGAAGGATATAAATAGATTTCTGTAGAAGTATATAAGGGGGAGCTCTGTCCTCGATCTTGATCTTCTTCCCCTCGAAGATCAATATTTCATAAGTTACTTTGCGAAAGGTCCTCGAGCTCCCATTGCTCTCTCTCGTCTTACCTGGAACCACCTTTGACATAAACTTACCTCACTAGTATATAAGCTTGCCTGATCTTCCCAAGCACATATACTTTCGCATCTCATATTGACCATGAATAATGAAGATAATAATAATGTAGGTGGACAAGTCGCATGACGACGCAAGAGGGCCCGGGGAAAACTTGTTTTGGTCGAACCCAGAAGTCGACCAAAATAAACACGATACACGACCAAAACGCGTTTTGGTACTTACGTAAAATGTGAATTTTGGGTTTTGGTCCGACCAAAACGTTAAATTGAAAGTACCTAAATAATACAGCTGATGATGTGATAAATAACGGATAATGGGGTATCGGTGGTTGCCGCATCTGCTGTGTCGCCGAGTAGTTCTGACAACTGCATCAGGGTTTTCTTTGATCAACGTGTTTGTAAGGTGCTGATGCTGAGTGTTGAATAGGATTTCGCCTTCCCATCTATGGGATGGGCCACAGCGACGCACGATAGTGGAGTACCGATGGAGACAGTGGGGGATTCTGTTCTCTCGGCTTCGCTTCCTCGACCTGTGGATCCGCGACTACCACGTTTGCAGGGTGCGGAATTACTCTTTGGTGCTCGCGTGGAGGGGGCTGTCGAAGTGGTTAAGGAGAGGGAGAAGACCTCAGATGAGGGGTATGCTCAACGCCATCAGGTGAGGGTAACCGTTTGGGTTTGTGCGTGACTCAATTGAGGAGCTGATGGTGTAAGGAGGCCCTGCGCCGGGACCAGAGGAGGCGTAGGGTCGAAGAACGCCAGAGGGCACCAGTGGTTGCCCCTTGTGACCAGTGCCATGGGGTTGGTGCTGAATGTCGGGCCTTCTTGTTGTCCTCGACTTGTGGTCAGTGTACAGTGAAGGGTGTTCGCTGTTCGCGTAACACCAGCGGGGGTAGGGCTTTGGATGTGGCGAGTGATTGATCGGTGATTGAAAGTGTGCCAGCTGATGGGTAGGGTAGTCGACAGGCTGGGAGGTTTCGTCACCTATCTCGAGTGCGAGGTGAATGGCGCAGTGGCTTGTTTGCAAGGCGTGGGTATTCACGTGCTAATGTGTGAATGTAGTGAGACCAGCATTTCCATTGTATTCGAGGGTGTACAACAGGCAATCATTGCCTACCTCATGGAGGAGGAGGTGCTGGAAGTCCGGAGGCAGGAGATGCGGGGGAGGTTTCGGGAGGAACTGCAGGTGGCGTTGGGTATGTCGCGCAAGAGGAAGCGTGGTGATGGGGATGAGTCGTCCGAGGAGTAGGCCCTGTATGGTGGGTCTGTTTTCTGTTCTTCTCTTAATCTAGGTGTGTTTTCCATTGATTCGCCTTTCTTCTCACGGCCAAAAACAAGATCTATAAACTACTACAGATATATTTTACTAATACTAACTCTTAGATGGCTTATTGTTGTTTCGGTCTGTTTCAACTTTGACCTGTCTGTAGATTGTTCTTTCTTTCTCTTTTCTTTTGACCACAATTTCAATAAATATCAAAATAAAATGTATGTTACTATGAACTTGATTTCCTATAATTGGTGTGTTGACTTGTACTGATCAACAATCTCTGAAGCATTTTATAAAGCGGTTTCAGGTTCCCAACTATTGTGTTCGGCACTATAGCCGAGCTACTTGATAAGGAATTGGCAGCGTTTTCGGTAACATTTGATGCTCACTTAAGCAAGAGAGTGGTACTGGGCTATGTGGATGCAGATTGGGGAGGAGATATGGATACAAGGAGATCCACTACAGGCTACATCTTCAAGGTTTATGGTGGAACTATTGCCTGGAAACCAAAAAGACAGCCAACTGTGGCACTCTCAACCATAGAAGCAGAATACATGGCTTCTGCTGATGCAGCAAAACAGGCTGTCTGGCTAAGACTTTTGTTGGAGGATATAGGACTTGGACTAAGGGACCAAGCATTGCAACTTGTCAATGACAATGCTGGTGCTATTGCACTCTCAAAGAATCCAGTCAATCATGAGAAGTCAAAACACATTGACATGAGACACGACTTCATCTGTGAGAAAGTGGAGGACAAAACAGTCTCACTGGCCAATATTCCTTCAGCAGAGAATAGTACGTTTCAAATATGGATTTCTTATTTTTCAGGGCTAATTCTAATTCTTTTTTCAATTTTAATTCTGTTCCCTAGTTTTGGCTGAGAAAAAATTAGCAAGCACCAAAAAACAAGAAACCCATGATTTGTGCTGTTCTAATTCTTCTTTCCTATTCTAATCCCAGTTTTTTGGGAAAATTGCAAATAAATTCATGCCTCAACTATTCATGTCTGCATGCTGAGGACTTAAGTCATGGCAAAACATTGATAACAACAACAGACATACTGTTTCTTTCCATAAAACCTACAACTCTGCAAGTCCACAAAATGGATAAACATGAACCCTTTGTCACCCCATCCCATGCTCATACTCCTGTCAGTCAGGGTATTACGAAAAAGAATAAGCATGACAAGTCATATACAAGGTTTCAAGGGTTAGCAGAGAGGGCTTCTGGGCACACGATGGTCGTTCAGCAGAAGAAATTCTCATTCACTATATGGCAGACCCTGAATCATACCAGAAATGGAACAATTCAAGCAACAAATTGGGGGTTATTGCACAGTACATGCTACCATTTCTCGAGTGCCATGGGATCCCTTGTAAACTACTGATGCCAATGGCTGTCAATGGTCAAGTGAGTGGTGCCTTAATCAGGGATGTTCTGGACTGATGATCTTTAGATGATGAAAATTAAGGCGGCATTTATGGCAGCGAATACCCTCATTAAGAACACTGGGGAGGGAGTGTCTGAAAAGGATCACAAGAGAGACATTCATACCTGGAATGGTTGGTGATCTTCTATTCAAACATATCAAGACAACTTATTTTCTGACTCTTTTGTCACTCAAGATAAACTTCTAGAAACCTGCAAATATTATCACTCATTATACCCTGCTTTGTGTGATAAAATTGGCGATTTCTCAGATGGGAACTCTGTACATGACTTATTTGGACTGACATCACTTTCCAACCACACTGCTTCACCTTCTACCGAAGCAGGGGACATGGAGTCAAGGATCAACAACCCAGACAGCTTGGATGCACTTGCAGAAGTAGACTGCTGATATAGAGAGGAGGAGGGAAATCATGAGGAAGAGGAAAGTGGTGATGGAGATAGAGAAAAATCCCCAATTTTAGGCGAGGCTGGCCAGGGATCTGCAACCAATGCCAAAAAGGTCCTTACCAAAGTGAAGGCAGATGACAACTCTTACAGTGGGAGAAAGAAGATAGCTGATTTTCGGCAGAACTTCATGTCAAGGAAGCTTTGTTGCAATTGGAAGCCGCAGTACGTTCGGCTGAGCAATGCAAATTGGAGGCAGACACCGAGGCATGAAGGAAGCAGACTGAGAGGGAAGAGGAGATATGGAAGGTGGAGGATGCCAAGAGAAAGCAGGATGAGGAAGATGCTGAGCAGAATTCCAGGGCCAGCAAAATCAAGCTGATCGGGAAAAGGATGGTCCAGCTTTTGGATACTTGGAAAAGGTATAATGTCTTAGGGAAAAGTTATGACGAAGTTGAAAAGCAAGCGTATATAGAAATTGCTGGTCATGAAAGGCCATTCTAGATTTGATATCTGAAATGCAGAAATGTTTGGTTATGTAGGATCAAAATCTACATTTCCAAGTTCCACACTTCCTCACTTTGATAGGGAGTCTCGACGACTGTTCTGAATATCATTTAAATATCATTTATATTCTGGTATACAGTTTTTTGCCCCAGTGTAGAATCTCGATTTCCTTCAAAACTTCTCTTCACTGTCGGTCATTTGCTTGATGATCTTCCTCATCCATCAGATCTGAGGCTGCGGTGAAGAGTCAGCATTGATTTTCAGCTTCTTCTTCCATAATCTGTTGTAGTTCTGCTCAGTCAATAACATCTTCATCATCCAAACCTTTTTCAGATAGTACAAAATTATGTAACAGAGTGGTTACCTTGTCAAACTGGTCTTTACTCAGCACCTTCATACAAACAGACTCGGAGAGCAGTGTACAAGATAGAGATGAGAAAGACCAGAAAGTTACAAAAGGGAAAATGAATATATGGTATAGAGTCTGACTGAAAAAAGACTACATAGTCATCTATCTAATTAAGAAGCTAGACTAACTCTGTCATACCTGTCATACAACATCAGAAGGAACTACAAAATAATCACATACCACATACATGAATTCATTTGGATGCTTGCAAAATATGCTTGTTGGAAGACGTCGACTTTATCTGTGTTGACATGGGCTTGATGCTTTGGAAGCATGCTTTCCAGTAAGCAATAGTATGCTCAACTTCCACTTATACTTTCTTCACACAATCATTGAAGTTGATATGGGAGGGTGCCAGGCATTATTTCTTGCACCTCTACCCCCAACACATTTAAAACTTGGTAAGGTATATTATAGCTGTTTGCAGCATAGCCACTGTCAGCAAGGAGGTCCTGCCTGTCAGAAAAGAATTCCTCTGTACAATAAGGAATATGGGCAATAATGCCTAAGAGCAAAAGAGAATAGAAAGGTACGAAGAACAAAAGAGAAAGATAGGCGCACCAGGCTATCGCCGAATACGTAGGGATGCATAGGGCAGATACCCTCCACTTCAACACTCAGGCAATTGGTAAAGCTACAGCTGTATTTCAGCTAACTATGGTCATAGTCTCGAAATGCAGACTCACTCAGGTCACCTTGTTGACCTTTTGATCATGACATGCAGCCATCATGCATGGCTGTATGAATGTACTGAATTTTATGCTGGTAATCACAGACCACCATGATGTTGAATCCATATTTATCCTTTCTCCCATACAACAGCAATTTATGTCCCTGCCAGGGATATACTCCAGCTCAATTTGAGAACCATCTCACAGCCCAACACAGTTGCTGAATATAAGAGTAGCAACCAATTTCACACTGAATGAGTCTCTGCTCTTCAGCATCAGGCCAGTGCAAAAAACCTTTGTTAAGAAGTGTTTCATGGAGAGCTTTGATACAGCATTGAGTATACAAAAAAGATGTCTCAGCTATATGAGTGGTTAGTTATTTGGCTCTTTGTGGTGCACATCTTGACATCACTTATTTACAGCTTATACACATCTTTTCACCCACTTCATATTCTCTTTGTGATGACCAATGCCTCTACAGCCCAATCGGACCAACATAACATAAAGCTGAAAAGCTGCATGCTCCTGGGGATTCTGTGACCTGTTGGTGAACACAAGGTGGGTGCAAACAATGAAGTATAGTTTTATGAAGCTTGCCTTTGTCATGAGCCTGCACAAAGAAGAAGAGATAAGATATCATAGGAGGGAGTTACGTAATAGGAAGGCAAGATCCGATTCAGATAACGAAGAAGGTCCAGCTGGACCTCAAAGGATATAAATAGATTTCTGTAGAAGTATATAAAGGGGAGCTTTGTCCTCGATCTTGATCTTCTTCCCCTCGAAGATCAATATTTCATAAGTTACTTTGCGAAAGGTCCTCGAGCTCCCAGTGCTCACTCTCGTTTTACCTTGCACCACCTTCGACATAAACTTACTCCACTAGTATATAAGCTTGCCTGATCTTCCCAAGCGAATATACCTCCGCTCTATACCATATGCCAACAGACAAGTGTCAAGAGGTATATCATACATATATCTCATTGCTTAGTTAAACTACGGCTTTCTATCTCGTCTCCAAGGCCGGACCTTGTTGGGGACGAGTCGTAACAGCCTTAGTCATTCATGCCTAAAAAAAGAAATCAGCAATTTGGCAGGCTTTAAGATCCTGGACTCACATTTCGCTTGAAATCCAGGTTTGTTTGATTCATTAAAATCGCCTGTACACCTTCACCGAGCCTTTGTCGCCATTGATACTTCACAGGGCAGTGTAAATAGTGCAAGCCACCAAGATCAGTGTCATGATGTTATGCAAGAATCACACTCTGCGGCGTCTATAACCGGGCAATGGGATATTATTCCACCATGTCCCCAAAGTAACCAAACAAACCTCCACCTCAGACGACCGCGATTTATCGCCTGATTCTTGCAAAATCAACTGAGGCATCTTTCGGCTTGCCTCTTCTTTCGTTTCGCCTGGTCAGCACTCTCCTCTTCTTCCCCAACACTTGGTCAGTGTTCATTTCCCCCTGGTCCGACAGCTCTGTCCCCGCCACGAGTTAGCCATAACTTTCTCCCGAGAGAGATGAGTAAGCAGAAGGAAAGGAAAGGTATATAAGGAGATAGTCTTTCGTAGTTTTCATAGTCCTCAAAAAATCAATACTGTTGTCCTTTCTCACTACCTTGCCTCCAAGCATTCTTTCCTTTTAAGTCGCTTCAGTCAGCCCTTAGTCCAGCTCCTGCTCCTTCAGGCCCTGGCTATTCCTTCCTCTAAGTCCAGCTTCTGTTCTGTCAGCCTGGCAATTCTTCCGTCCGGCTCTGCTAGGCGTGAATCCTTCACTTTCATTTGTCGAGTTCTACATCATCCGAGTTGAGTGCCAGGCAGCTACGCTGACTGACATGACGCCCATGACAATCGGCTATGAAGCTGGACAGTGCTTGAAGAAGATGAAATGTCCTTTGTGGTGAAAGCAAGACAACCACTTCTATCCATGGTTTCACTCTGATACATGCAGCTTTGAGAATCATGAGAGTCCGCACCAAATGCTGAGAGAAACCTTTTTGAGTGTGGTCAAATTGATTGTCAAGGTGGCATATAACTGTTGTACCAGGACCAGGATCAGAAGCAGCTCAATAAGATTTGATGCTTCATATTTGAGCTGGGATATATTGCTGGGCTTTTTCAGAGAATGGCAGCTGCTAGAGGTACTGAAGATATCATTGGATGGTAAAATATGTGAGCAAGGAAAGATGAACCATTGTGACTTAGTCATGACATGGTGCGATGATGGTGTGCAAGATTCTTAATTATCTTAATTATTATGATGATGAATGATAACAGTGATGACTGCAAATCAGAGGAATTAGCAGCTCAAAAATTAGCAACTGTGTAAGTGTAGGCTTGACACAAGCCCTTCCTTGGAACTTCGTGCCTCATCGGAGAAGAACCAATGTCCATCGAGGGGCTTGTGTCGAGCCTAGTGTAAGTGCAGAGCCCTTACCACCACTTGTTCTCACCATATGGTAGGATTTATTCCTATGCATTGGATGACATTGGTAGGTGTGATTTGATGCTGAAACGCGGCATCAGGCTCTGTCCAGCCTTTGTCCTATGCATGATATTTATTCCCATGCATAGGACTGGCAATATCATGCGTAGGACTGGCAATTGCTGCCGAAATGCAGCAGCGGACTCTGCTAGATCTCTGCCTCCTTTTTTCAATGGACTTCTGTTTGTTTCCTCACACATACATGTATATGTATAGATTGATTGGTACATAGTTATAGTTTTCTCTTCCTAAGCAAAATGTATGCATTCAACCTGTTGTAGGGAAATACCCAGGTCTCCATTGGTTAAACGATCCAGTTGGTTCTGGTCCACTGCCACCCACAGCAGATAACAGAATATCGGCTTCTTGGTACCAATTCTATGGAATACAAAGCTTTCCTAAGTTTGGCTGTTGGTGGTCGATCTACCTAGTAGTGATACTGATGATAGGTCATTAGGTTGTGTAGTGGTATAATTGAACTCAGGTCTCATGTTGAGTTGTTGTGTGTTGTGTGTGCATCAAACAATATAGCAATATAGGCTCCATGAGCATAACTAACAGTTATGTACCTATGTACTTGAATCTCTGTAAGCTGTTTGGCAGCTACCCATGGAAGGGGTAGTTATTGTCACAGGCTCTCATTTGTTCTCCTATAAGACTTTCTGATCCCTGATATATCCTTATCTCTCTCTCTCTCTTCTCTATCTCTCTTCTCACTGTCACTGGCAGTAGCTTCTGACTGTGATGCGGCATTAGTCTATGAGGCCGAAGGCTCATTGCACTACACCATGCTAGTTTTGTGTATCCAAATCCAACTATTATCACTATGGGACCCGCGGCGGCTTAATTTAAACTTTTCTATCCCTTTTTCGGCTTATTTTGACAATTGTGGCTCGTTTTAAGCCTTTTTGAGGCTTGCGTTTTATAAGACCATTTCGGGCTTGGGCTGGCAATCCGATTTAGGGCTTGTTTCAAGCCTTTATTTACAACTTGCATATACGTCATCATTTTTTGTCTCAAAAGACTTGTACTACTGACCAAATATTACGTATGGCATCATGGCATAGAGATGCATTCTCATTTATTTCCTTCTTCGTCTTCTGTGGTCTTTTCCACCCCCGGATCCCACCCAGCGCTAGGAACATCATGCATAGAGACATTCGCTCTAAAAAGGAGACCAAACTACGAGAAACTAAACAAAGAAGAGGCTAGAAGAGAGAACGATAAATGAAGAAAAAATATAGAAGAGCCGTGACAAAACTGAGGTAAATCGGAACAGAGGCGAAAGAAGAGAGTGGCCGTGACAGAGGTAAAGTAAATAGTAACAGGGAAGGGATGGTGGGTAGCTACAGGAAAGCAAGTCGGTAGGTAGGAATATAAGTGACAAGGGTGAAGATGAAGATGAAGATGAAGATGAAGATGAAGATGAAGATGAAGATGAAGATGAAGATGAAGATGAAGATGAAGATGAAGATGAAGATGAAGATGAAGATGAAGATGAAGATGAAGATGAAGATGAAGATGAAGATGAAGATGAAGATGAAGATGAAGATGAAGATGAAGATGAAGATGAAGATGATGGAAGATGATGGAAGCTAGACACAAAGACAGACTCAGTTGAACGATGGACCGAGGACAGACACTCAACTGCACGGGGCCTGCCACACCCATCCTCCACTCAATAACCCCAGCTAACGCTTTAGCCGCCCATTTACACTTACACCAAAGACACGCGGCTGTAGGGCGTGCCCCTGTCAATTATATAGGTCGTGCCAGGTTTTGAGATACTCTTAACCCTTCCAACCAGTTCATTGACAGAGGCCAGATCCACCATCTCCTCCGCCTGGTACTCTTTATAATAGCTCCATTCATGGTTGCCAATACGGTGCTTATGTGACACCGCTGGTTTGATGTGGGCGAAGGCGAGAGTAACAGGAGGGGTGTCGGAGGATTTCGGGTGATGGGGGAGGTCAATGGTGATCAAGTTCAGGAGCTCACCATAACATAGGTGGTCCTCAAACTCGACATGCCTGGTTGGATGGCGCCTATTCCAGTCGATAGACACCATATACTACAACCAACATTTCATCATCAATTTCTAAAGTTCTCTTCAGACTAAATAGAGTCTAACTCACCGAGACAAAGGAGGCACACCTTCTGTCCTCCTCAGCTGTATCCATCCTCGACACACGAATGGAATCGCCACCATTCAACACTCGAACACGGTTCCACACCCTCAACTTTCCCTTTGACACTAAAGCTCTAAGCTCAACAGTCGGTGGGATATCGTGTTGGGTGGTCATCGTGTTGATGAGCTTATTCATCAGGTTGTGTCGGATGACGCCTTGGGCGTCATTGGTCGGGGAGGACAAAGCATAATGCGCATCTGAGCCGGCATCAATTATACATCAAGCGCTATATGATATGACTTGGACTTACATGACGGCAAGACCGTCTCATACCGCTTAGGGGCTTCATCATCGCTCACCCTTCCTCTACCTCCCCAGTGAAGGTCGTATTTGTTCGCAATGTGTTGTAGATGACTCTTGGCCAAAATCCGCTGGGACATGCTAGCATAAGGGTGTCGCATATTCCTTAGATTTCGGCCAAGATCACCACAATAACATTCCATTGCAAACTGCCACGATACCCAAATGGGCCCCATCATCTCGATAATTAGACCGAAGTGAAAGACTGAATGCACCTGAGCCGAACAAACATGGAGATGGCTAGGCTTGTTCTCATGGTAGAGACTAAACGAAATCAATGTCTAAGAAGAGTTCATAATGTAATCTGAATATGCAACTCACCGGTAAAAGTCCACACCCCACTTAATCCAGTCTGTCTTCAGACCCGCAAGGCGTTCCCTCGGCATCTCATAGGCCAGGCATTCTCTGAAAAGGCTCAAAAACCGCATAAAATGCTTGTAGAACCTTGATTCAAGTAATCCATCCAGCAAAACCGGTGCAATATACTGCAGCCAAAAAGACCATGTGTCAGCTGTGCATGCCTGCCTATTCTTGACGAAGTCCGGTGGTCTAGCGGCAAATGATGAGGGGATTGTCGCACCGGCAGCAGCAGTTGCTTCGCCAACAGCTGCCCACTGACGAGTAGTAAGGACAAAGTCCTCATCAGCCAAGTCCTTGACAGCCCCTGAGAAAAGGTTAACTTGAAGTTTGAGGATGTTCTCAAAAAGGTTGTGCATTGCATTGACAGGGAATGAAAGAGGAAAGTCGATAGTGGGGAGTTTTTCAAGGATGGACAGACCCTTGATACCATGTTTCTGCCCAAGTCTTTCTTTCTCAGCTGCGCTAGATGCAGCAGCCACCTCTCGGGCTTGGCGAATGAACTGGTAATGGGTGCGACAAGGTAGGTTATAGGGATCATGGTCGGGTACAGTCGGATCGGTCGCAGATGATTGGAGGGGGAGGTACAGTTGGTTGGGGTTACAGTTTTGGGAATGTCAGACTGAGGTTGCATTGCACATCCGACAGGGGTGGAAGCTTCCAGTGCCCTTCATGTGCATGATCATTGATACAGCAGGTGTATCCCCTGAAACATAAAGGAGATGTGCCCTGAGTGTAAAAAAACTTCCCAGATCGGCATCCCATGTATGCACTCCAACTGTGAGTTGCAAAAGCTCCTCCACTAATGGGTAGATGAAAGAATCAAAATCTTCTGGCTTTTTAGGGCCTGGGATGAGTCCCACCGACAGTATCTCGCGGGTATGGACCCTTTCTTCTGGTGGTAGGTTGAGATTGAAAAGCACCAGAGGCCAACACGTCCCTGAGCCATTGTCAAATGGGCAGAACCCATCCGATGAGAATGAGAGAGCAATATCTCTGTCATCGGCAAAGTACTTGGTTCCGAGCTTTCTTCCATCCACCTCAATCTCTTTTTCCAAGAGTATTCTGTACATACTCCCATCAAATATGTCTTGGATATTGGAGTTATCGTATTCGCGGGTGCTCTTGTCTCGGTACATGAGTCTTTCCTTTGTTGATGGGTGGTTGTACATCTTCTGAAGCCTTGGAATAATCTTGATGTACAAAAACCTTTGGAATGGTTTCCCGTTTCGGTCGAATCTGTCTGCACCACACTTGGAGCACTTCTGATCTTTAGCATAAGGGCCGGCGAAGCAAAGACAAGAGTGCTTGCACATGTCATAATAATCGCAAAGGGTGTCTGAATAATTGTCGATTAGAGACTGTGCCTCTTTGAGGGAGATGAACGGTATATTGTTGGCATGGTCTGGAAGACTGTTGTATGCAGCTCGTGAGATGTTGTGATCGACCTTCCAACTATATAGGCCAATCTTATCAATGTCTTCTTCGCTCATTGCATACACTATCGGATAATGAGACAATGAGTTGGTGAATAGAAATCCTTATGAAAACAGAACTTACATCTCGGACCTGCTTCCCTCTTTTCTCTGGCGACAGCCTGCTCATCCCATGATTCCATATCCTCCCTTCTCCCCCCCACGTCTAGATGGGACTGCGCATCCCTTAATTCTTCCTCTGACTCAGTGCCATGCTCTCCAGAAACAGATGGCGCTGCTGAATCATCTTCGTTGTCCGACACTGAAATCTGGCACTGCACTCTGGAAAGACTGTTGTTGATGAATGTCTGAAAAGCAGGATTGGACACTGAAGCTGGGGAATGGTCGACAAAGATGCTGCTCTGGGGTGTGGAAATGTCAGTGTGCGTTGGCCGAAGACTCACCTCAGACATTTCTGCATCTCCGTCCCCTTGTGCTCCACCATTAGTTCCCTCTGCTTCCCCTGGCATGACGGAATTGTTACTGGCATCCCCCTCTTGCGCTTGTTGTAGGGTCCTCATCTTCTCAAGGTGTCTGGTTCATGTGACTACAGTAACTCGTCGGTCGCAGTACGACAGTGTACAGTTGCATTCGATGATGCGTGCTTTGTAGTCTGTTGTGGGCATATTTCTTGCGATAGCTGGTTGAAAGAGTGGACAACGAGAAACGAAGATGATTGGATGATAGCAACAATCATGCATAATAGAAGATGATGAAATGACAAAAGATTAAATTTGGTGCATTCATCTCACATGACTGATTTTTGGCAATGGCGCTTAATTACACTATAATTGTAACAAGGTCAACCTCGCTCATCTCTCTTCTTTCGAAGTGCTTCCATTGAATCTTCTATTTCTTCCTCTTTTTTTTTAAGATTCCCCTCACCACTTCATCAGCCAAAAAAATGTCGTCAGGGACATAACGCATTCTCACTATAGGTCACAGGAGATGCTGTGGTGAGGAAAGTGCAGGGATGATATCATATGAGATCAGAGTGGGATTTTGGAGCAGAAGCGCAGCAAGCATAGTTAGAGTGGCAAATAATGCAGTGAGTGCATGTAGTACTTATATAATAAGTCCATAGTCCTGGCTTTACAGTGTGATGCCAGAAAGTTCAACACAAAATCTCACTAAATCTTTCACAACCTCACTTTCTATTTCTAGTCATTCTACCTACAATGCCCCGCCCAACCAGGTCCAACACTCGCCCAGTCTCACCAACACCATCCAGTCCTCTTCTTGCATCTTCATCAAACGGTGGGCAGAGAAGTGGTGGCCAAAGAGGTGTAAACCGCTTTGTACCGTATTCTATGGGGGAGTCTCACTCTGCGCAACCCGGACCCTCTCAAACCCATCTTGATGTCCCCTCCCATCCTCATCCAAGGAGGACTCGGAGTGACCAAGAGCTGATCGATGGACTCTTGGCCGAATCCCAGGAATATCAACAATCCCAGAGAACAGGTATGATACATCTTCTGTTCCTTCCTATTCCCCTTGTTGTTGACTAGGTTGCTCATGCATTGACTCCTGCCTCTTGCAGCTGATGTCCACGGTGTCGCCGCCGCCTCCTCCTTCCACAACAATGCCTCCTTCTCTCCTGCTCGAACTTCTCCCTCTTCACCAGAGGTATCCCCCCCCCCTGGGGCTCTCCATTTTGACCCTGACATCTCCTACCCCATCTCAGATCCCAAATCCTCCAAGCCGCTTAGAGCGATAATGGGACTGGGGCATGGGGTGAATGACAATATTTGGAGGAAGATTCTAGTGAGTAGCAATTGATATTTCATTGGATAAGCTCCCAACGCTTTCCTTAGGAGGATGTCCGCCGAAGCGCTGTTCGAGCCTTTGGTGATAAAGTGGGCATGGAGACATGGAAGGGCACAGACTATGAGGAGCATGTGCTCTTCATG
>NC_009185.1:809211-851711 GCF_000149385.1 Cryptococcus deneoformans B-3501A
CTGGGGAGGTAGAGGAAGGGTGAGTGATGATGAAGCCCCTCCTAAGCGGTATGAGACGGTCTTGCCGTCATGTAAGTCCAAGTCATATCATATAGCGCTTGATTTATAATTGATGCCTGCTCAGATGCACATTATGCTTTGTCCTCCCCGACCAAGGACGCCCAAGGTGTCATCCGACACAACCTGATGAATAAGCTCATCAACACAATGACCACCCAACACGATATCCCACCGACTGTTGAGCTTAGAGCTTTAGTGTCAAAGGGAAGTTGAGGGTGTGGAACCGTGTTCGAGTGTTGAATGGTGGCGATTCCATTCGTGTGTCGAGGATGGATACAGCTGAGGAGGACAGAAGGTGTGCCTCCTTTGTCTCGGTGAGTTAGACTCTATTTAGTCTGAAGAGAACTTTAGAAATTGATGATGAAATGTTGGTTGTAGTATATGGTGTCTATCGACCAGAATAGGCGCCATCCAACCAGGCATGTCGAGTTTGAGGACCACCTATGTTATGGTGAGCTCCTGAACTTGATCACCATTGACCTCCCCCATCACCCCAAATCCTCCGACACCCCTCCTGTTACTCTCGCCTTCGCCCACATCAAACCAGTGGTGTCACATAAGCACTATATTGGCAACCATGAATGGAGCTATTATAAAGAGTACCAGGCGGAGGAGATGGTGGATCTGGCCTCTGTCAATGAACTGGTTGGAAGGGTTAAGAGTATCTCAAAACCTGGCACGACCTATATAATTGACAGGGGCACGCCCTACAGCCGCGTGTCTTTGGTGTAAGTGTAAATGGGCAGCTAAAGCGTTAGCTGGGGTTATTGAGTGGAGGATGGGTGTGGCAGGCCCCGTGCAGTTGAGTGTCTGTCCCCAGTCCATCGTTCAACTGAGTCTGTCTTTGTGTCTAGCTTCCATCATCTTCCATCATCTTCATCTTCATCTTCATCTTCTTCATCATCTTCAAATTCAAATTCATTTCATCTTCACCCTTGTCACTTATATTCCTACCTACCGACTTGCTTTCCTGTAGTTACCCACCATCCCTTCCCTGTTACTATTTACTTTACCTCTGTCACGGCCACTCTCTTCTTTCGCCTCTGTTCCGATTTACCTCAGTTTTGTCACGGCTCTTCTATATTTTTTCTTCATTTATCATTCTCTCTTCTAGCCTCTTCTTTGTTTAGTTTCTCGTAGTTTGGGCTCCTTTTTAGAGCGAATGTCTCTATGCATGATGTTCCTAGTGCTGGGTGGGATCTGGGGGTGGAAAAGACCACAGAAGACGAAGAAGGAAATAAATGAGAATGCATCTCTATGCCATGATGCCATATGTAATATTTGGTCAGTAGTACAAGCCTTTTGAGACAAAAAATGATGACGTATATGCAAGTTGTAAATAAAGGCTTGAAACAAGCCCTAAATCGGATTGCCAGCCCAAGCCCGAAATGGTCTTATAAAATGCAAGCCTCAAAAAGGCTTAAAACGAGCCATTATTAATTGTCAAAATAAGCCGAAAAAGGGATAGAAAAGTTTAAATTAAGCCGCCGCAGGTCCCATAGTGAGAGAGGTAGGTTGGCAGATCATAATGCTCAGACCCGCTGGACAATGTTTGGAGTTTAACAAACTCCATTTTGTACCTTTGTCTGCTTTAAGCATATGTATTTATAAGAGCAGAGTATGGCATGCATCTTGTCTGACTGCATCAATGAAATTGCTATGTGTCACGAGCCTGCACAAAGAAGAAGAGATAAGAGATCATAGGAGGGAGTTACGTAATAGGAAGGCAAGATCCGTTCAGATAAGAAGGTCCAGCTGGACCTCAAAGGATATAAATAGATTTCTGTAGAAGTATATAAAGGGGAGCTCTGTCCTTGATCTTGATCTTCTTCCCTCGAAGATCAATATTTCATAAGTTACTTTGCGAAAGGTCCTTGAGCTCCCAGTGCTCACTCTCGTCTTACCTTGCACCACCTTCGCCATAAACTTACTCCACTAGTATATAAGCTTGCCTGATCTTCCCAAGCGAATATACCTCCGCCCTATACCATATGCCAACAGACAAGTGTCAAGAGGTATATCATACATATATCTCATTGCTTAGTTAAACTACGGCTTTCTATCTCGTCTCCTCCAAGGCCGGACCTTGTTGGGGACGAGTTGTAACACTATGCATAAATGGATAATACTGAATGAACCAACAATCGCCCCCAGGCATCAGATCAGGGATTGCATGATCATAAGCCCCATTGCATGATCAAATAACCTATTGCCTGACCATGACCCCTATTGCCTGACCATGCATTTATTGTTACTGATCATAATGCACACATTCCAAGATCATGCTTCATATATATCATGATCAGGCAGAACAGCCATCCAATCTTGCATTTTGCCCATATGATCATGTCTCTTAAGTTACATGATCATACATTCCGTCCTTTGATCAGGCAACCACATAACATGATCGGGCATGATCTCAACATTCAAGCACATTGTTAGGTGGCTACTCTTACTGATCACAGTGACTTTCAATATGGGATTTGATTTTGCATGATCAGGCAAAACAAGGCATGATTGCTTGTGATTGTGTTACATTGGAGCTTGTCAGGTTTGCTGATGTAGGGTGGTAAACTGCTCTCGGAGTGCTGGATGTTGAAGAGGATAGGATTCAGAATGCAACAGGCATGATTATCATGTTGCAAAGACAGATGTGTCTCTGTCAAGGTCATCACTTGCATCACAAAGCAAATTCATTAATTTCTATGGGCCTATTCTAGACTCTCTGTCATCATTTCCTGAGCCACCACCCTGAAATCAGGTCTCCCTTTGCTTCCCTTACAGAAATAAAAAAATAAAAATGAACTGCATTTTGTCTACCCCTACTAGAGGATAATTAAATTTACTTGTTAAGTGGAGACTGTATAGAAGACCTTTACAGAAGCATTTGTCCTACCCGGAATTCCGTGTAAGGACTAAATTATTCACAGTGAATTACCATGCATGGAACAGAGATCGCGGCGGAGTCTGCTGCTGCACCTCGGCATCAAATTACACCTACCAAATGTCATCCAAACAATGCATAGGAATAAATCCTACCATGATTGAAAACAATTGGTGGTGAGGGCTCTGCCCTTACATCTTGTCCCTCTACATCCTTACAACCATCAATGATGGCAGAACATATCATGCATGATGCCAATCTCCCCAGGCCCCATCACATTTCTGGTTGAGGGAAAACCATCCCTTCATATGCAAACAGCTTTATGGGTCCTAAAAAGGGTGTGGGCCATTTAAGACATGTCCTACCTCTTACACAGATTGCAATATTCTGAAAGCATAAGTTTCAGTCTCATGAGCAAGTAAATTGTTACCATGTCTGCATCTTCAGCTAGGAAACCCAAAAAACATCCAAGGGATCAGTTCTATCTGAAACTTTTTTTATCATAGTCTTTTCCTATCTGTAAAATATTTGACATGAGCTTGGTTTGGCTAGTATATACAACAACAAATAACAAGTGGCAGAACTAATCATTGTCACTCCCAGTCAGAATCATCATCTCCCACAGGAGGGGCAGCCCTGGCAGTCTTCCCTCCCTGATCACTGACTAGGTCATAGCTCTCCTCCGAGTCATGTGGGCTTGTTGAGTCCAAAGTAGCAAGTTTTGCCTTTGAGTGACTGAACACTGAACTAGGTAGTTTGCCAACTGGGCTGACCTTAGGGGTGACTACACCATGGGATGCCTGCCCATCACCCAGGGGGGTAGTTTCTTCAGGCTCATCATCCCAGTTGAAATCATCTGACTGGTCTTGTTGAGAAGCTACCCAAAGAAAAAAAAATTAGCAACAGGAGCATGACAGGAATACTGCTCACTCACTTTGCAAGAGCAGTTTCCTCTTCTGCTCTTCCTCTTCAATCATATGTTTGTGGAATAGATAACGTTGCCAGAATTGCTCATCTGTGAGGTACTCAGGCACTGATGAGAGTAGTGGGTAAGAAGACATTTATATAAGTATCATATTCTCAGGGATCCCAACATGGAAGTCACTTACCAAGCTCCATCCTAATATGACCCACAAGACCCTCATCCTCCAGTCGCCCATTTGTCTTTTGTGCTTCCCATTGTGTCTTAACCCAGTCACGGAACTCTGCTTTCCTTTTCTCAGTTTCCCCTTCACCTTCAGGATCAACCAACAAAAGTTGCTTATCTTCTCGAAGGCGCTTCAAAAGTGCATCCTTACGAGAGCTGGCCAGAACCTTGACCTGGGTACCAGCAGCTGAGGGACCAGGGGCACCATTGTCAATCGTTGATATGTGCAGAGGGGTATTATCAGAAGTTGAAAAGGAGTACCAATCTCCGCCATCCCAGCCGATGTTGACCACGTGAGTCTCTTCTCCCTCTGGAGGTACGACTTTAACAGCCTCTTCCATCCACTTCTCAGCACCTTTGACCCACTGGTCTCCTTTGCGCAGATATTCTTCAGCCAGTTTTTCAGCTTGTTTGACTGAAAGCTGCAAGTTCTCTCGAGCGGAGGCCAGGCGTAGATTATCCACAAGTTGCTGACGGAAGGCATTTGGATTGGACAGTGCCGAGTTGGCAGTTGTGGCATCGAGTGTAAACTGTACAGCGGATAGGAGTGATTGCTGAAGTTGACTAGTTGAAGAAGCGAGTTTCGTAAAGAAAGCAGGGGGGCTCGTCTGATTCGTTGCCGATGACTGTGCCGTTTCTTTCCCTTTTCCCTTGTCCTGATCGTTTTGGACACTTATCGGTTCTTCTTTCAAAGTATCTGCACTGATATCTTGATCCTCCTTGGCTGACACTCTAGTGGGCTCGGAAGTGGCGTCTTTGCGTACCACTTCAATTTTAGCTGCCTTGAGGTATTCAAAGTCAGCTTGGGCTTGGGTCACTGTTTTATCTATATCGGCCTTTAAAGTCGCCAAAGTAGACACGGACTAGACATGGACTTGATCAGCACAATAGACACTACTGAGTAGGATGGGATCGTACTTGTTTCTTGACGCCCCCCCACCAACTGTTTATGGTGCCCATCACCTGTCCAACTTCTTCCTGAAAGTTGTCGCGATTGATGCTTTGCTGTAGTATATCTTGTACTTTTGAAGAAGAAGTCGACACGACAGGGTCCTGTTGATCTGTCCCCTCGCTCGAAGCGGGCCCGACGCTGCTTGCTGCGGCCGGCGCGCCCGATGTATCAACTTCTGACGTATTTGCGGGCGTTTCTGGGACACTAGATTGGCCTTGCAGATGCTGGTTGTCTGACATGGTGAAGCAGATCAAGGGATTGGGTGATACAGTACGTGGGAACGTAGCTGCTATTCAATTCGCAGAGTAACACAACGATGTCGTGGGTATTTTACGTAACACATACCTCCACTTTCTTCAAAGGCGACGCGCTGTAGTGCAATGGCCATTTCGGCGCGTTCCTCAGTGGTGTTCAGGCTGCTCTCCACCCACTTCTGCCACCCCGCCTCCCAACTCACCTCCACAGGGGCTGGAATCGGGCCATCTCCGCACCTTTCACCCCACGTCCCTGCGTACCCTTGCAATGTCGCAAACTCCTTCCCAACAGCCCCCACACAGTGACGATGTCTTTGAGCCCACCCAGCTGTCCCAGCCGGCGTATAGCCAAACTCAAAACACACAGGCGTTCATCAGCAGTCAGGTCGAGCCACGCAGAAAATACTGTAAGTGAAAGTAGTCATTATCGACCATTGACTGATATCGTTTCCTTGATCTGTTCAATACTTTCAGGGGCGATCTTCATCTCCACCCACTCGGACCGCGGGATCCTAAAAGTGCCCTGGAGCAAGCCCTATATTCAGCTGGGAAGAGGACCGTATACTCTTGGAAATGATGTTATACTCCCCGAAAAGAGAGTCTCCAACACACACTGTCGCTTTACTCTCGGGATGCAAAATGCAAAGAATCTGGAACCGTCTAATGACACCGCCAGGGCATGGAAAGAAGGAGAGGGTGAGCCCGAAGTATGGGTAGAAGATTTGAAGAGCAGTAACGGGACATTTGTGGGTTGTTCTTAAATTACAGCAACTTACTGGTAGACTAAACCGCGCAGGTTAATGGCGCTCGTATCAACACCAGGCGCCTTTTACGGCATGGCGATGAGATATCACTAGGTCATGCGGGCACTCTTGACTATCACGACGTTCGATATATATATCGTTCTGTTGGGGGCAAGAGATTAAAGAATGGGCAAGCCTCAAGCAATAGTGGCGATCTCGAACCTGTAGGCCAGGTTTACGAGAAATATCAATTACTCGATCGGTAAGTCGTGGGGATTGCGTTTCTGGGGGATTCTAAGCTGATACTCATAAATCGATCCAGCTTGGGGAAAGGGACGTTTGCGGAAGTTCACAAAGCTGTGGACGTAGAAACGGGGAATATGCGAGCCATCAAAGTGAGAAAAAACATGACACCTTCATCGTCATATCTAGAGTCTGACAAAGCGTAGCAAATCGTCAAACATCGCTTTGCCGGCAACGACAAGACTCTTCAGCTGTTTCACCGAGAAATCAATATCACTAGAAGTCTGGAGCACGTAGGTGATAGAACCATTATTTTTCCAATCATGATGCTCATGGAACTCATAGGAAAACATATGTCGGCTGATTGACTGGTACGAAGACCCTCAACATATCTGTCTTGTTCTGGAGTATGTAGATGGAGGTGATCTTTTGGATTACATCATGGACTGGCCAGAAGAGCAAGGCGGTCTCCGTGCGTGCTTTACCAGTACTTTATTTTTGGTTTGAACTATCGTCTAATTGAGAATTGCTAGCTGAGCAACACGCTGCTGAACTCACAGTTCAGATCTGCCGTGCAATGGCCTACACAGTGAGTATCATACTGAAATCGATCTTGTCCATGTGACCCAAGCTCAACAATTGCTAGCATTCAAAAGGCATCACTCATAGAGACTTGAAGCCAGAGGTAAGTTTCATCCCATGTGCCCATACGATGCCCATGATACCAAACAAACGCAATTGCAGAATATTCTTTTGACAAAAGAACATGAAGGTGCTCGAATCGTCAAAATTGCAGATTTTGGCTTGGCTAAGATGAGTGCGTGCCATTTCTAGTGGGTTTTGTGATGAGCTAAATATGATGTTAGTCCACACAAACACTATGCTTGTATCCATGGTCGGAACCCCGCAGTATTTGGCTCCGGAGATTGTCATGCAAACAGAGCAGCAACCAGGATACGAAAACGTGGTGGACTCCTGGTCTGTCGGCATAATAGTTTATAGGTAATTCATTGTCATTACCACGCTATTTATTTACTATCATCTGACAGTTTTGTTTGCAGCATGATGACCAAGGCTTTACCATTTGACGAAGATAGCAAACTTCCTGTGGAGGTATGTACCGATCTGGATTTTGGGTTCTAGTTCTCTGAGACGCTAATCATATGTTAAGCAACGGATTCGAGCCCGTTTTACTCAACCACCTGATGTGTCCCTGTTGGAGCAGCGAAACGTGAGCCAGCAAGGTAAGTTCCCTTTTTTTTTTCGACTTCCGCATTTGTTGATATGGCCCAGCAATCGATTTCATTTTGAGGCTCTTGGACAAAGATCCCGCCAAGCGCATGACGATGGCCCAAGCCTTGGATCATGAATGGCTTTCTGAGCCCTCTTCGCAGCCAATTGAGTCGCAACGCATGGGTCTTGGCGGTGATTCTATGTGGTCCATCCAATCTTTCGATTCATTACAACCTGACTTTAACTATGGTCCTGGAAGCGCAAACTGGCAGAGGCCCGCCACGGTCTCTAGCACAAGGTTAAAAAGTGGTTTTGAGGGGTCAGACGATTTCTCTCAACCGATGACCAAATTGCATCTCAATACTCCAGAAATATGCAATATACCCTCTAAAAAGGCAAGCATCAAACAAACAAGCGCTGCAATAGGCATCAACACCCCAGTATCACTTGTCTCTCCATGTGTTGCTGGTAACCCGGTCAACGCCGTTTCGCCGTCTGCTCCTACGTCGACATCACCCACATCTCTTTCAAAACAACAAAAACGCAAGCTAGAAGATGAAAAGAGGGCTAATAGCATTGACTCGGAAGGTGAAGGTTCGGAGAGTATTGATAGGACAAATAACGCCCCAGTAAATGAGAACATTGACGCATCCGTTATGATGGACTCGGCGGTCGATAGTGTAAAGGAGGATGGAAAAGACGATATTGTATTGGCTAGACGCCCCCGAAAATCTATGCGCCTTCAATAGAGGCGTTTATCGTTAGTAGAGTATAAAGTGACTTTTTACGTCGGATTCTGCGAGAAGTGCATGCTACTCCGTTTTACGATGCCCTTTGTGATATTAGCATTGGCCAAAAGAAAAATAATCTTCAGCATCATGGGGCAACGCAGAATTAAGCTGGTCCAGCCCTAGAAAACATTTTTATCATTTTTTTCGTTTGAAATCATCAACCTGTCACATAATGCTCCATTATATAGGTTTAGAAATCCTCAAGACAGACAATAGTTCCCTACCAGCTCGTCGTTTGATGATTTCCTTTGTAACAAATGAGCCTTGGATTGTGTCTCATCGGCAGGTAAAATAAAATCATACATACTTGTGATTGCAACCCAAGCGATAACATGCGCGCATTAATATCCTTGGTATTATTTTGATGTATCGCAACGAGATAGAGACGGCCGCCCCGAGACAGAAGACTCTGACACGTGCTTTGCATCAGCTGTTTGAACACACGGAAATACGACATGCCTGACCGGAAGCTGCTGTAATAAAATGTTTGTGATGGCCATACCATCGGCACCACCAGCCCAGGCTCCGCCAATATCACGCGACTCCTGAGTCATTTGTAGCCTGTGACCCAAGTTAGCATGAACATCTCACATCACTGCTCACTCCTGGTTATCTGTAGGGACATATGGCGGATTAAACAGAAGTACGTCGACCTTTTCGGATAGCCGAGGAAGAAGAGGGTCCACAAGATTACATCGTATTGGATCCAAAATTGTCTACCATCGATAGTCAGCTACTGAACGGTGACAACAATGATGGATGAACGTTGTTCGCCGTTCCGGTTCTAATGGTTGCTTGACATGCGTGCGGATTTATGTCAGTGGATATGACGACTATGCATTTTCAGGGGTCAATGGTAGTCTCAATGTGTAAGCGACATACAATGTACGTACAGCTGTTTTCGTGACCGAGCAAATTGGACATGAATGCTGAAACGACCCCGGAACCAGCTCTTCAGAAATTCAAGCAGCAAATCAGTCAGTGCTTTAGTGCCCTCTAGAATGATTGGTAGTTTGGAGACTGCTGACCCTATTTCAACGCAGACAGATGGATTCATTCGAAGCAAATCTTCGGCATCTAATTCAAGGGCATCTAGAAGGATAAAAGAGTCCTCTAAGACGGGTCGTCACCGGTGTCCAGCTGTGAGAGAGAGCGAGCTACTTTACCTGCAGGTTCGTAGATGTGTTCATAATCGGACTCTGTGAAATGAGCGATATTCGGCGTAGGTATGGACATGGCTGGACGTTAAAAGATGTGGGACCGGCTGAACAACAGTTTGGGCAAGTAAAGGTGCACTTTATGTAGCAGCGAGTGACTTGCGAAAAGGTTTTAGGCGAAGCTTGGCCACTGGGTTTGTTGTTGTCGAAGACAAACGAAATATGGGTTACGTAACGCATGGGGTGCCCGACGTCAGTCTGCGCTGTTGGTCTCACTACGTACGTATGTGTTCGCGAGTGGCTGTACTTGGACTGCCACCGCTGCTCATTGCTCCACCATGGCCACATCCCAGGGCATACACTCGATCAGCACAATCCTGTAAGTCCCCAGCCCGTGCCCACAGCCCCGTCTCACGTCCCTCTAGCAAGCGCTTGGAGGGTAGGTAGTAGTCCTCGTCCGCTTCCCTCTCACCTTCACTCATCCCCTTCTAGCTGTCACAAGTCGTCTGGAAGACATCGCAGTCACGCAGACATCTCACGGCAGCTCTGTCAAGTCGCCTGCCCCCACTCCTGATACTCCGACGGGCGTTGCTCCACCTGCGCCGGAGACTCCCAAATCCGCAGAAATGACTCAGCCCACTCTGTCCCCGGCCTCCAAGGTCTATCAGGACGAAATCGTTAACGGTGCTCTCAATGACTTCCTCTCGAAATCCAAGGAAGTGGGAGGCTTGGTAGCTGAACACGTGAGTCAAATTGCCCATAGATGGCTACTGACTTGCAGTCGGCTCTCATAGGCCTCCTATGTGAAGCGCAGTTATCTTTCCTCCAATTTGCGTCAAATCACGCAAAGCCCTCTGCTCCTAATGCACTGGCGCCATTGCTGGAACCTCAGGGAAAGGCCATTGAAGCGGTCATGGAGACGAAAGACAAGCTCAGTCGATCCAAAGAAGGTCGCGAGTGGGGTGTCTGCTTTAATGTATTGGGAGAAGGTGTCCCCGCTTGGGGCTGGGTACAGATGGTGAGTTGTATTTGTTGTCTTGGAAGCTAATGTCCAGGAACCTACACCTGCCCCTTACATTCATGAGATGAAGAACGCCGCTCAATTCTGGTCCGACCGCGTGATCAAGCAGTACAAAGAAACGTCAGCAGATTGAAAATCAGCTAATGGTACAATGAGCTGATGGCCGTTTTAGGAATACATCGGTAGTTGCCTGGGCCAAGTCATTCATTGCGTTGATTGCTGCCCTTGAATCCTATGTTAAGGAATGGCATGTTACTGGTGTAGTCTGGAACCCTAAGGTAAGATCTGCTTATTCCGAGCGTCGCTAACTCTCACAGGGTTCCCCAGCCCCCTCTTCTATACCCAAGACATCAACATCTGCTCCTCCCCCACCTCCTCCACCTCCTTCTAGCTCAGCACAGGCTGCTTCTACTCCCGCTGCTTCTGGAGCTGCTGCCCTTTTGGCTGATTTGAATCGTGGTGGCGCCGCCACTTCTGGATTGCGAAAGGTCGATAGTTCCCAAATGACACATAAGAACCCCTCACTTCGTTCCGCCAGCATTGTCCCTGACAATGGAAAGAAGGGCCCGCCTCTCAAGCCCAAGCCGGGCGCGAAGCCTGCAAAGAAGCCTGCCAAGGTCGAGCTTGAAGATGGGAATAAATGGATCATTGTTCGTCTTTTTTTTTGGCCTTTCATAATCTCGTTTTGTGGCTGACGTATAACAGGAAAACCAAGAGGACAATAGGTCTATTAAAATTGACAACACTGAACTTCACCACACTGTTCACATCTTTGGTTGCGTCAACTCTGTGGTTCAGATCTCCGGCAAAATCAACGCTGTGACCATGGGTAAGTATAGCCAATGCTCCTAGCGCATATGCATATAGCTGATACAACTTGCAGCCGGATGTAAGAAGACCTCTGTCGTCCTAGACTCTGCCGTATCCTCTTTCTCTATCACTTCGTCCCCCTCATTTGAAGTCCAGATCATCGGCTCCATTCCCACCATCCAAGTCGACACCACTGACTCCGGCCAGGTGTATCTCTCAAAGGATTGCATGGAAGTGATCGAAATCATTACCAGCAAGTCCAGTAGCATCAACATTTCTGTTCCTACCGGCGAAGATGGCGATTTCGTCGAAAGGCCTGTGCCTGAACAGATGAAGTCAAGGGTAGTCGACGGAAAACTCGTCACAGAGATTGTAGAGCACTCAGGATAGATAGAAGGAAGAAAGAAAGAAGGAGAGTTCGTCAATGAATGGTTCTGAAATATAAAATGCATGTTGGTATTCTCTCAGTTGCTCTATACAGCTCCTGCAGCTCTATAAAGCGTAACGACCTTATCATCTCCAGCCACTGCAAATTGCTTCCCAGGGGGAAGGGTGCCGGCTCCTTCAGGCTGCCACGCAAATCCCCAGACGTCCGCATTGCTCGATGACGTCGAAACACAGGTTCGCTGTCCAATATCCCAAAGTTTGATAAGATGATCCGCGCCACTAGGGACGATCGCATCAGTGTATAACACTTTTGTTTTACTGACCGGCTTTTTTTTACTCACCCGCTACCCAAGAGTCTACCATCAGGTGATGGCGCAACGCTGAGTACCCAGCTTTGATGACCTTGCATCATAGCCACTGCCCCTTCACCCTTGCCACCAGCTCCGGATTGGGAGCCAGCTCGGGCGTCATAGAGGACAATCAGATGGTCGTCAGAACCAGAGTATAGCCACTAGAAGATCCAAGCGTCACTTTTATTCTTGTATGAATTGTATATTTATCATATCCACCTACTTGGGAATCAGGAGACCAGCCAATGGTTCTGACGGCCTTGTTATGTGAAGTGTAGGTTGCAATAGTAGCTCGCGTTTCGGTGTCGAAAACCACAACCTGACCTTGATCGGTAGCAAGGGCAAGTGAGCGACCATCAGGGGACTACAGGAAGGTTATCCACTGTATGTCAGGGGTACATAAGGCCCTGGAACCTTACAAATTGCAAGTCCATACCAAATTTCCCTTTTCCACCGTCCATAATGCTACTTTCCCCGCCAAGTGGTCCTTGTGTGGTGGGGTCGGCGTCGTCGGAGACCATCGTTCGGATGACAACTTTAGAGGAGCGCCCTGACCACGCCCAGCAAGCACTTTGAGGATGCAGAGAACAGGCAAAAGCAGGGATTTCTATCGGCATGTATGAGCTCAAAAAACGCGTGCTCACTGCAACCAGAACGTGGCTCACCTGGTCCTTCCGCCGATACTTTCACCCGTCCTGAATTAACTTTGCCTAGTTGTTCCCCATTCACGGTATCTACCAGTACTATAGTGCCATCCAGACTGGAAGCTAAAGCCTTTTTATCGGCCACTGACAAAGACGTAATCGCAAGAGGATGTGAATCAATATCGTGGACCGGTTGTCTCAACTCTTCAACATCCCACACTCGGATATGGCCATCAGCAGACGCTGTAACGAGCTGGTTGGCCGTGTTCCAGCTGACGTTCCATATGGAATCAGCGAGAGCTAATGAGGAGTTAGTTGCCTGCAGAGAGTATAAACGAGGACAAGAAAAGATACCTTGCGTTGTATCTTGTTCAAGATACGCCAAGGAC
Source organism: Cryptococcus deneoformans B-3501A (assembly GCF_000149385.1). NCBI lineage: Eukaryota > Fungi > Basidiomycota > Tremellomycetes > Tremellales > Cryptococcaceae > Cryptococcus > Cryptococcus deneoformans. Next base: position 822,277 of record NC_009185.1, read on the forward strand.
TAGAGTGAGCGCAATAGTAAGCGAGCTATTGCACAATGGATGGGGCAAAAGCGAATCTTACCATGTTGAGTTTAGGAGTGGTTTGGCCTTGAAGCTGACCATACGAATAGTTATACGTACGAGCGTCAGATGTATACTACTATACTTGTGCTAAGTACGAAAAGTACTTACGTCATGAGGAGTTGGGATGAGAACCAACTCAGCTCCATGCCGGGCGACGCGAGCTTTATGTCGAAGCGAATGTCGCCATTCTCAATCAAAGCTCTTCCTTTATATCCCATAGAAAGGAGTGATCGCTACTCGTTTGACCCTGTCAGATATATTACATATCATGATAATCGTATCTCAAGTCGTCCACCGTTCCCGCTTTAAGGCTGCGTGCGCCCTATACCGACACAGTCATGTCTGGGAACATCCAACACCGCATCCTCCATCGGACCGTCCCTCTAATATGTCAGGCTTTGATCACTTCTCCCGACGATGAAACAGTGTGGCTCGAGGGCCTCCGACTACTATCTTCAGCAAAACTTCGTCATGCGCTACCGCACACATCTTCGATATGGCTTCCTCTGTTATTGAAGGGTTTGGAGGTGACAAGATCGGAAGGAATTATATTGGAGTCCCTCAGACTGCTTATTGAAGCCGCGGACACACTTGAGCCCATGAAAAGCTGCCTCATTAAGCCTCTTCGCTCTCTCGCAAAAGTTGCTAACCTTGCTGGAACGGAAGAGTTGATTTTAGTTGTGAACTGTCTCGGTATCAAAGTTTGGGATAGCAAAAACAATGCTATCGGTAGTGATGCCCCTAACCAGGTGTGTTCGTAATACTACTAAGGCATCCGCCTCGAGAATTGCACATGAGTAACATGTTTTCAGCGTGACAATCGAACTGAATTGGCCCGAGATTTGTCTACGCAAGAGCCGCCACAGCACCCCTTATTGTCTGAAATTCTTGCACACAACTTACCACCAAAGCCACGAAGTGTTCAGCACACATGGACAAATACGCTTCTTTCTTCTCCCAATGATAGTCCTTCACTTTGGCTTCACAATCTGTATCAGGCAACCCTAGAGGCCAGTAACATCCCCGAAATGACTGTCACGTCTAGAGTAGTGTAATATCATTTCCTGTACAATTCGTCTTCTGATGGTTCTTATTCTAGTTGGGGCCGCTTATCAACGCGGAACTATTCCAGACGGCCTTTGCCAAGTGTTACCTGCAGCTAGAGGATGATGCTGCGTTCAAGGTAGGCTTCCCGTATTAAAAAGATTACTACTCATGTTATGTCCCAGGCGGTCGTTGATGAAGCGATAGTCTCTCTGTTGTCAGACAAGACTGTGAACAAAGAAATTTTGATCATGTTCTTGGATCTTCTGGCCTTTTGCACGAAAGATACAACGCCTTATTTTAGTCCCAAAGTCTTTGAGGCTGCAAAAATGTGTGCCTTACAATGCTTCCACGGCGGTCTGAATCAGACACTGCCTGGGGTGATCTTGTGGTACATTGAGCAACAAGCAGAAGCACTTCCTACTCCGGAAAGCATATCTAACCTTGTAGAAGCTAATATCAGGTAAGTGTAGTCCGATCTTACAAAACCAGCCATTGAAAAACTGCTTAATTGCATGCACTGACTATATGGACATATAGAGTCGGAACTGGGGGCTATGATGCCGCATGGAGTACCTTGTTATGGTTGGAGAATGATTGGAATATTGAGCCTCAACCGATGTGGATTACCTCACTCAGTCACTGGCAGCAGGCTCTCAGCGCTCAAGACAAAATCGACAAAAATCAACAAGCTACTATGTATTCTTCATTCAACCTGCGAATGATCTGCTGTGAGTAGGATCTCAGTCCTGCACTGATTTACATTGACCGCATGTATCGTCAGACCATGCCCTTGGGAATTATCAAAAAGGCTATGACTTGGCTCAGAACTTCTTTGAAGGTCTTGATGACAATGAACGACGAAACACGGCGCACTGGGCAACCGCAGCTGCATGGCATATGGTAAGATATCCTATATTAGCTGTCAGAAACCTCTCTGACGATATCTTCAGGGAGATTTTGATACAATGGCAGATCACCTTGCGTTTCATCCCAGAGGCACAAGTAAATCTTTGTACAAGGCTATCATCGATGTACACAATGAACAGTATGCTTCGGCCTTCCATCACATCAACAAAGCTCAAAGTCTCTCTTACGATGAGCTACAGATGCAATTGGGAGCTGGGCTGCAAGTCGCGCTGAAGAGTTTAGCCAAAACAGAGTTCTTGGTTGAATTACAGGAGGCGATTCAGTATAAGTCTCAACCGGAGCTACGCCCAACCATTCTTGCCACTTGGAAAACACGTTTCAAACGGAGCCATGCCGATGCTAATTCGTGGTTGAAGCGCCTTGAAATATGGACACTTGCGTGCTCACCAAAAACTTTTGAGCTGCAGGATTGCTTTCTCAAGACTGCAAAACTATGCGAAAGTGCAGGAATGCATGAAGCTGCTCGATCCATAATTAAGCGTATAACTCCAGAGGTAACCCTTCCAGTAAGTAAAAAGATGATTGATTAGCCAAGCTTTATGCTCAATTGGTCAACCACGCTCATCTAGGGTTGCAAAGTGGAATATACGAAATTGAGATTTCAGTAAGTAGCCCTCACCAGAGTCCATCAAAACTTTGCTAATATCGGCTGAATCAAGATGGAAAGATGTATTTCAAAGACACGACCAGAATGGAATGGAAGATGCTTTAGAAAGGCTTTACATTCACACGCGTCGATATCTTGAATATATCAACGTCAACAAACATGAGCTTGAAGCATCTGCTCTCGGTTTGCAGCCTCTCTCCAAAACTGAAAATCTTAGTACGCTTGAACGAAAGGTAATTGCCAGACGCTACTACCGTCTAGGAGAATGGACGTCTGTTTTGCAGGGGTCTGAATGGCTACAGGTATATATATATAACTCTCTGATCCATCATCTATTCCTCTCACATGACTGACGCAAGTGAAGGATCGAGAATCCACAGTTCTCATGTATACGTCTTTAGCGGCAAAGCTAGATGTTTCCTGGTAAGCTTTGATTATTGCACACCTCAGAAACTAAGTTGAATTGTGTAGGCATGAGGCAGCATTTTCTCTCGCTGAACGGTCTGTTACACTGTTTGAGAGTAACGGATTCTCAAGGTATGATGGGGTGGCGGTAGGTAGCTATAGTAAGTACATTCATATCTCCAGAAGTCCCCAAACTTACATCCAGCAACTCAGTCGTCCCGGCGCTGAGAGGTAAGTCTGTCACATGGGAAACAGTATGTCTCGAGCTCTAATATCGTTCTGTATAGGCTTGTTCCAAGCCGCACGTACCAAGGAAAGCCCAGAGTTCATTATTAAAGCACTCTTGCGATTAGTCACGCTTTGGTTCAGATTTGGGGAGAGTCAAGCCGTGCTTGTGGAAGTGGAGAATCAACTCAACATAACCGATGTTGAACCCTGGTTATCCGCTATCCCGCAGCTCATTGCTCGTCTAGGTACCCCTCAAAAAGATCTCCAGTGTACATTGATTAAGCTATTAAGAACTATATCCTCTCATTACCCGCATGCTGTTATTTGGCCTCTCTTGACTGCTACTCAAACTCGCAAAGTAGAACACCAAGAGGCGGCGAGGGTTATTATGGATTATATCTGCACCATGGCCGATGGCACTCGTTTAGTTGATCAAGCCGAATTAGTTGGAAGAGAGTTGATCCGCACTTCTATATCGTGGTTGGAAAAGCAAGTTTCTCAATCTGTTCAAATTGTTGATTAAGAGGACTAACGATAATGATGTGCTGATCAGATGGAGGGGTATTATTGATGGTTTTCTCCCCAGGCAGGACCTCATGGAGATAAAGTGGCAAGATATCCCAGAGATTTGGGAAGAAGATCTCAGAATGTTAACAGTACGTCTAGGTAACCCAAGGGTGCGGCGTTTTTCTAATCCTCGAATCAGAACCCGGAGACTCCAGATGAGCATCAGTTTGTTTTGCAATATGGCGAACAACTACACCTGGTCGACAAGACCCTGATCCGGTACAATTCAAGCAGACAGCTCAATCTTGTTAACAACGCATACAGCACGTTGTATCGAGTAAGAATTTTATTCAAGCAGACAATAAGAATCACGAGATGCTAATATACAGGGATGAAGCTTTATGGAGAGATTGAAGCACAGCTGAATCAATGGAGATTACCAGGCATGAAACTTCACTTAGCAAGCACTGCTCCTCGGCTTCTCAGTTTGCGAGACTGCATTTTAACAGTACCTGGTAGGTTACATACAATTCTCCATTTCCCTTAATTGTTGAACCTGCTCTAAACATGCTATATCAGGGCTCTATGACCCACATATCAAGCTTGACGACCAAGCATTCATCGACGGCTTTCAACCGGTAGTCCACATTCTTTCCTCAAAGCAGCTTCCTCGAAAACTTCTCATTCAGTCATATCTTTCTGATCACACGTTCCTGCTGAAGGGTATGTGTGACCATTTACGCCAGATACATCCAGCTAATCTTTCAGAAGGTAACGAAGATCTTCGAGGTGACGAACGTATTATGCAATTATTCAATCTCATCAATACTCTTCTAAATCATCGTTCAGATGCCTTTAGCCGAAATTTGCATCTTTTGCCTTACGAAGTAGTACCTCTTTCGCCGTCGGCAGGTCTTGTCAGCTGGGTATCCAACACTCAACAGTGAGTCTTTGGCTTGATATACTAGTAGACCTGAGTAACCCAGGTTAATAACAGGCTGCAATCGATGATTCAAGCAAATCGAGACAAGCACAAACGAAATGCACTTACTAACCGGGAGCTGGGCTCGCTATTAGGGGTGAGTGAAGTCTAATGGCGTGCAGCAGAGGCTTATGACCAGTAGTATGATCCAGATGTGTTTAATCCTAATAATCCAAAACTGGATGCAACAGCTGAGATGGGCAAATATGACAAACTGCCGTTACTTATAAAAGTCCAGCGGCTCAAAGCAGCTCTTTCTCATTCGAATCAAAGTGAGCAATCATGCAATCCTTTTTTATTATAACTAATCTCCAATGCAAGGTGATATCAAAGATGTCTTGTGGCAGAGAAGCCCAAGTGCTGATATCTGGATCAAAAGGAGGACCAACTTTGCTAGAACAGTTGGAGTTGCAAGTGAGCCTTCCGGCCCTTTTCCAGCAACAGTAGCAAGGCTTTACTCATTTGCTACCCAATTAGGTTTTGTTGGATATATCATTGGATTGGGCGACAGGCATGGGAGCAATATTTTGGTTGATCAGCTAACATGGGGCGCACTTCATATCGATTTTGGTGATGTAGGTAACATTCCCGCAGTATACTAGCGCAGACGATGATTAACAGTATCACAGCTATTCAATGTTGCTCAAGAGAGATCCTTCTTGCCTGAAAAGGTACCATTCCGTCTCACCCGAATGATGACTAATGCATTTGAAGTAAGGTTTTCTCCATGAAATCAAACAAGACTAACTGCTTTTCCTAATCTTAGCTTGCATCGCAAGGGGATTTGGAAACACCTGGGTCAGCGGGAACATTCAAACAAGCTTCTTTCATAACAATGGACGTTTTGCGTGGCAGTAGGAGCACATTACTTGCAATGTTGGAAGCTTTCTTGTATGACCCTTTGCTTTCGTGGACAGTAAGTACAGCGTTTTTATAACATTTCTACTCGATATGTTTAGGGCCATGGATTAATTTGCAATAGTCGAGTCAGAACAACCCCTCAGGTACGACCAGATTAGAAGAAGCTGGTAAACAAAATCTTTTTCGAGGAGTAGGCAAAGTTGATGGATGATATAGTTCTTCGCGAAGCTCCCAAAGTTGGAGCCTCTTTGGAAGGGTTAAAGGTAAATCAGTCCATTTAATGGCCATCAAAAGTTAACAAAGCTTTACGTAGTCCAAAGCTGGACAGAAAGATTCTTCCCAGGGCACTCAATCACAACAGGGCGAGACCAAAGATCTGTCGATACAAGAAGATTCGCTCCCCTATGAGCAACTGGATAACTCGTTGACATCCACTTGCCTTCGCACTGACTCGTATATGGCAAGAGTTTCCAGTACTGAAATGACGAACAGTAAGGCGCTGCAAGTAAGACATTTTCTCAGACTTCAAACGGCACCTTGTGCTAATGAATTGGTGAATCGGTTTAGGTACTTACTCAGATAGAACGAAAACTAGTCGGTTAGTGGAGATTGGCTTTCAGCAATATATAATCTAACTGAAAACATATGGCATTTGCCACAGGTCTTCACAACACTAACTCTGAACAGCCATTCAGTGTCAGCAAGCAGGTACAGGAGTTGATCAAAGAAGCTACCAATCTACAGAATCTGTCTCAAGGCTACGTGCTTGGATGGATCCCACATTGGTAGTTGACTGAACCCTTTGTTTCAATACTAGCAATAATCCCGACACGAGCGCCAGAATGCTATAATTATAGCATATGACATAGTCTAATCGGTGGTGTGAGCTACAGGATCAGGGGAAAGATCTTGTGTATTTTGCTATCTCAATCATGAAGTAAATACCATTGTAGTAGAAGGACGATCGCATGAATAACCTTCTTGCAGCGCTAACAAATCGTGATATCATTATTAATACATTCTCCAAAACTACTGTAAAAACCTCAGCACATCTCTGTTCGAAAAAGATATCAGATGGCTGGCTAGCGAACATCAAATCGAAGATATAAAATATGAAACAGTGCAAATACTAAGCATCGAGAGCCTTCGGCTTCTTGAGGGGGGCGTTCTTCGCGACAAGAGACTGCGAAATGGGTTAGTATCACTGGGATTCCAAAGTGAGTGTGATCGCTTACCTTATGGATATGCGGCAAAACACCACCACCTGCAATGGTAGCTCGAATAAGTAGATCAAGCTCTTCGTCTCCACGGATGGCAAGTTGCAGGTGTCGAGGAGTAATACGTTTCACGCGGAGGTCTTTGGCAGCGTTACCTGACAAAGTCAATTAGCTCTCGAGAGCATATGGCTCAAATAAAACTTACCGGCGAGCTCAAGAACCTCGGCAGTCAGGTATTCCATGATGGATGCCACATAAACAGCTGCCTTAGCGCCAATACGAACGTTATTGGCGTTCTTGTTTCTCAAGAATCTATGGCAGGTTGCTGTCAGTACCATTGGCGCGACTGGTATGATGGGAAACATCAAGAGGAACTTCAAACACGCGTCGTAAATGACTCACCGGTGGATACGGCCCACAGGAAACTATTCAGAGAGGTATAATATTAGCATATGCGTATATATGGTCACCAACCCGATGAAATAACTCACCTGTAGCCCAGCTTTGGATGACCTGGTGGTCAAAACCTTGGCTTCTGAGGAAGTCTTGGACTTTCCACCTTTACCGCCACCAACTTTAGAAGACATAATTATATTGTTTTGACACACAAATGTGATGGTATAAGGGAAGCGGCGATGATGACAGTGAGTGATAGACGAACGAATAGAGCGGAGACTGGAAGATCTCGGATGTGGGCGCGGCTGCCAGTTGTTACGTTTGTGTTTTGTTTATCGCTTTAAAATGGATCAAAAGTAAAAATAAATAATTTTATTCTTAATTTTTCTTTGGATCCAGCAAATGTAGGGTGGATCACGTGACTTGAAAATAAATAAATTTCGGGACGTCATCATTTCCGCCTTTTTGGGGTTTGCTTACGCAATCACATTGCAACTAGATGCTGCGCCGAACAATAATTGGAAAGAGTTGATGTCCGGACACAGTCGTCATATGAAACAGGACATGGGACGACTACCTCGCCTTTTAGATGTCTTGCTTAAAGTCTACCTGCTTGACTCTACGCTAAGTGCTGTATCTTTGCTGCACAGATGGCTGGTCTTCAGTACATGGTGCGTATTGATTGTTGGGTTCTGCCTCAGCATAACAGCTACATATGATCATGTCAAATTTTAGAAAAGGACAAACAGGGTGGAGCCGACCGCACGCACCGAATACCGAATATCGAAACGATTCCCGCCCGAAGACGATGAAATCTGTAAAATTATGGTCCCCACAATTTTATTCGCCGACCACGGCACCATACGGCACCACCGACGCACCAATCCCTAATAAGGCCCTAATTTCTTCCTTAATTCCCTTAGCAAATCCCCTTCTGAGCCCTTGATTGATATCTTTTTGACCCTTTTCGTCTTTTGACATATCTACATACGATTGTTGCTGGTTACTTGTACATACACCATTCCGCATAATAACCACCTGTCGACACTCAAGGTGCTATTATCAAGCATAAGGGCATTATATAGACCTTCAAAGTTGACCTCAGAACGCCAACCAATAGGGGACGCGTGTGCTGGGTTTAGAAGAGCGGAAAAAAGCCAGAGGTTAACAGACACACGTAACTCTGTTTGTTCATCGTTCTTAACTTTCGACAATTATACCCCAATATCACTCGTTGAGGCCACAGGAGCATTTTGATCTCTGGCCGAAAAAAATATTAGGATTACTGTAAGTCGAGCGTCCTTTGGTTTCGAAGACGTGGAGCGCAGAAAACCAACCGTCTTGGTGATGTGATGGGCCAGTGCGGTGTGGTGGCTGCTATGCAAACTGCCATTCTGGTGCGGTGGAGCATCCAAGTGGTCCGGATGGCGTATGGGAGTTGCCAGGAGAAGATAAGATATGGATGGCTTTGCAATGTGTTGGAAAGGGTTATTTACATCCTTCCTTTGCTTGCCGATCCGTCATAATCCTCTGCCCCTGTCTCCCCTGATCTGCCGCACAGACGGCAACTCCACACACCCTATCCTTTGCCTCCATGCTGCCCCAGGGTGCTGTCTCACCACGTCTATTTGTTTCCGTGATCCGTTGCATGGTGAGGCAATCCTGCTGCCCTACGTGCGGGGCTGTCAAATACCAGGTAGCGCCCAATCGGAGGTGCCTGCCCACTACTCTTATCAATCGTACTATCCCGTTTCCGCTCTTCGCTGTGTCGATATCATTTCATTGCTCCAAGGGCCGAAGCTGACTGCATGCTTTCACCATCATTGCTTCCACGCGTCGCTTTGCCGCATCATCCGTCTTTGCTCTCCTTGCCATGACCTGTTTCGCCATCGCCCTCGTCCAACAACACCACCCCATCAACTATCGTTTGAATTATTCATGTCAAATGAATATGTGACTCTCCCGTATTCAATGGATGCGCTCATCGTACTGGTTTACCCAATGTTGTTACTCGGTTTCCCTGTCTCTGCGACGGACACTATCACCCCTCGCGCCGCCACTCATCACCGACCATACTGCATGTCGACCATTCTGCAGGTGGTGACGTGTGACGTGTGCATAAACCAAAATCAGTGTCGCATTTCGCACAACTTTTTTATGGAGTAACAGGCACCACTACAGGTCTTCATTCTATTATCAAAGCTGAATCGTGAGTGTGGAAAATCAATTTCTTCTCTTTCTGAGCCACAGTTGCTTACACTGTAAATTTTTACTTTTTCCATTGTGTTTTATTGTCAGGTTTTTTTCAAAATGTCTACAGAAGCATCACCTCACCAAAGCCAACATCTACCCTCGTCGTACCCTCACCACCCCGCGTCTCTTCCCCCCAACGAGCCTCCTCGCATGCCCAATCCTGCCCCTTCTCTTCCTGACGCCGCAAATGGTTCCCACCCGTTTACCGGAGATCTATCAATCAATTCGATCAAGACGGAGGACTCAATGAGTGATCATTCTGCCGTAGCAGGTCAACCATCCCAGTCATCAAAGGGGAAGAATGGCGCCACAGGACCAGCGGAGGGAAAGGCGAAACCGCACGTGTGCCCTATCTGCCAGAGAGGGTTTACTACTGGAGGACATCTACAGAGACATCATAGGATTCACACTGGTGTGAAAGCGTTCAAGTGTCCTTTTCCTGGATGCGAGACAAGAACCAGTCGGCAAGATAATTTGCAGCAACAGTACGTTGAAATCACCGCATAGGACAGTTCCTGTCTATCTTATCGTCGCTGATCATTCATTAACTCTTAGCTACCGAACCCATCTGTCTCCTACCCTCCGTCGAGGGTCTGGTTCAGCGGCTCGGGCGGCGGTGAACGCTGCGATGGAGGCAGCGGGGTTGAAATCCTCTTCCTCTCGACAACCACGGAAGTCAAAAAGTGCGACCGGCACGCCCACTTCAGCGACTGCTAGCCATTTCCCTTCACCGTATGCCACCAATCCAGGTCCTAACCCGTACGCTGCCTACATGTACGACCAGCAGCATGGCTATCCTCCTCCATACCCTCTTCCCCCGGGGGTAGCTATGACTCAGCCTCAATCTGCCACATCCAGTCGCGTACCATCTCCTGTCAATGGACACTCTGCTGCTGGCTCTTTACCTCCTGCACACCAGCAATCCTTCTTTTCTCAGCCTTACACACCCACTTACGCCTCTTACCCCAGCGTCCATCAGCAACCCCCGTATAGGTATCCCACAGGTGGCATGCCTTATCCCTCTGGGCCATACTCGCACCACAGCCTATATTCTCCTAGTATCGCCCCTGAACATAGCCAACACATGTACAGCCCCATGCAAAGCAGCTTTGCTGCGCACTCGAGGGAAGGGTCTTACGGACTTTCGGCTTCCGCCTACGGTGGGCGGAGCCCGACCTCGGGTGCTTATGGGCACGCGCGTAGATAGCTATATACGTCTTCAGCCTTATCATCAGTGCCAATCTTGTCCCAGTACTAGTTAACTTCCCACATATTGTCAAAGCTCACTTTCCACATTGAAATCAGATTTATTAGACAGTTTCTTTACGATACGATATCATGCAATGATGAGAGCTACTTGCTGTTGCCCCTTCTGACAGAAGGGATCTACCAATGAACTCCATTTTCTCATGATTCTGTCGGATCAGGTGCTTTTCGTTGCTAAAGTCGGACAAGTGTTATTGTGAATGGCGAACCGAAGAAGAATAGAGGAAGTCAAGTCTTTGGCTGATTTTTTTTTTCTTGCTGAGCGTCACTTGTACCATACTTAGCTTTTCATGATGCGCAAAGACAACATATTGGATGCATACCGGCCATTTCTTTATCTGCGAGGTTTACAAAGGGAAGCAGTCTTAAAACTTGAAAAGCCCTAACGACGCAGTCCATAAATAGTAGCAGGGAGGATGTTACTCAAAAACCCGCGGTGTTCGCCGCGGAATGCCCACCACCACATTATGAATGTGGATTGATCCAACCGCTGTCGCAAACTATTAAGCGGTATAGGAATGACAATCATGCATGTAAAAGATTGTTATGATCGGTGAGTTGTCACCGCAGACAGAAGCATCATGCAGAATCACAGGGCCGTTCCTTCTTTCAAGTTGTCTTATCGTCTTCTTATCTTGGGTTTCAGGGTCCAGTTACTGATCTTCCCATCCCATCTCGTCCCTTCAGGCGAGGTTCAGGTCTCAGGTCGCAGGCGGAACAAGCTAACTCAGGTAACTATATATAAAATAGTGCATCAGTGTTCAGGTGACAGATGGACAGACATAACAGATAACTACTACAAGCATCCAGTTCCTGATCTCGGATTTTTTATCTGCAGAAAGTATATATCAACCTACTAATGCATACCATGGCATCCGAAAGCTGCTCCTCGAGATCTGAGGATTGTTGCCGCTATAAGTTGTAATACAGACCAATTCAAGTCCCTTCCAGCTGGTCGTGCCGGGCAAAAGAGACGATCCATCTCTGAAAATCTCAAGTAGCCAACCCCATCATGGGAACGATTGCGGAGTCCTGCTGTTTATGTCGGATCTCTATATGTAATTTTTATCGATTGGCAATATAAAAATAGCCTTTCGCTCCTCCTTCATTCTTCCGGAGCGTGTGCATGCCTTCTCGATGAGCACGGCGTAAAAAACTGTTCTGGCATATGATGCGGTGCTCACATTCTTACGAGGGTAACCAAGTAGATGCTAGCAGATCCCTACAGCTGCACTATCAGTACGGTCTGGGTGGCAGCACCCAACATTGCTTGGAAGGATAACGTCCGTGTTCGAGCCCATTACCGGCATACTGCATACCATGTTTGACGAGCAAATGGTCATTATATCCAGCTACCGATCCCTCCGCATGATTTCCAAGCATTCTCCCCTGCCTTTTTCTCATCCGTACTAAGCATTCCAATGTTCATCTTCCACCTCTTCGTCTGTCTCAGACCTTCTAAAATCTTCTTGACATTTTCTTTGTCCGTTTCGGTTCCTTTACTTGCACCTTCGTCCAAAGCAAGCAGCAGAAAACCCAAGGTATCGGGTTCCAGCAATGTACCCAGGATTATTGGTATATTTTCTGCTGGATAGAGTGATAAGAGTGAAAAGTTGTAGGTGGGTGACGACGTAAAGTAACGGAGTAAGCTCAGACCGGCACCAGGGGATGTTGAAGTGGTATCCAAAGAAGTGGGCAGTGGGGGTAAAGCTGAAGTGCTTGGTGTAGAGTTTACGTTGATTGTTGAGGCTGCCGGCTTTTTGGATCCGGAGGTGGACGTGACACGAGGTTTCGATGGAGGAAAGATGGCGGAAAGAGCAGCGTCTGTAGCAGCTTCTTTATCTTGGGGTTGTTTTGATAGCTGAGAAGTACTTTCGCCTACAAAAGACATTTTCTTCCCATCGCGAGATTTACGTATAGCCGCGAACGAACTCTCTTTCTTCTCCTCCGGAGATCGAGAAGATGTAGACTTTAGTCCAAGGTCTTGAGTAAGATTCGTCAGATCAGATACGTCTTCCGACTTTGGTGGATTGCTGGACTTTTTCGGTAGGGGTTTTGGCAAAATTGGAGGGGTGAGGGGTCGTCGAGAGGGCTTCTGTAGCGCAATCAGCCATATCTAGAGCTGGACATAATGGAGAGGGGCGCTACCTTCTTCTCTTGATCCATTTTAGTCTTCATCTCCTGGAGCTCCTCCAACTCTGGCTTGACGGCCGTATTACTCTTATCTAATCGCAGCACTTCCTCCATATCTGTTTCCAATGTCTTATGTCAGTGCCACTTATTCATCAACTGATATTACGAACCGCTGAGAGCCTCTTCAATCTTTTCCAGGCCTTTCCTAGCAAGACCTCTTCTATACAACGCCTTGATATTGCTCTTACCCTTGGGTAAAGCGAGAGCAGATGTACAATCCCGTTCAGCATCATGATACCTGATGACAATTCTAGTCAATAATTGTTTGATGATCAAGCGAGTAACAGTTAAGCTCACTTTTCTAACTTGAGGAACGCTTGAGCTCTGTTGCAGTACGCTACCGGATCTTCCGGGTTGTAGATGACAGCGTTGGTGTAGTGCCCTGAAATATTCCACAGTAAGTAAATGTACCTTGTGGATTGGACATGGGCATTGGGTTAAATCGTACCGATAGCTTCAACCCATTTGCCCTTTTTAAAAGCCGTATTACCCTACGAATCAAGTCTGTCAGTTGAACATACAAAACAAGTCTTCAGTAGGAAAGGGCCGGAAGTTGGCTTCGAACACACCTCGGCGCGAGACGCCTCTGATTTGGGTATGTCGACTTGAACTGCCATGGTGCCCGGACAGTTCAGAATTAATGATCCTGGTATGGTATGTGTTTGAAAGGTTTGCGCAAAAAGATGAAAGAACGGACGGGTGACTGGTGTTCTTTTAGTTTCTGTCCGCCTCCGAAACTGCAAAAGTGGAGGCAGAAGAAGCTGTTGACGCGTTCTTAATGATAGAGTGGAGGCTATCCTTTATCGTACTGTTTCTTCTTGTATTTTACCGACCTTTACGATACTGCCCACTGCCCATTGATTATCAGCGCTGACATATGCCAGCGCCAAACTTTGTGTGCATGTAAATGACATCTTTAAAGTACATCCATCTCGAGGGTCTACCGAGAAGGCAGCATGAAACAAAGTAGTAAGTAGGTCTTCTAGAGCACAATGCTAATGACTATATGTATACAGTGATGCGTGTAACCGCGTAATATAGGCAGCTGATTACAACATGATATAATGCACAAGGACAATACTAATGACAGAATGCTGCCTGTCCATATTAACGAGCATACAATCAAGAATGGGAAGGGTGGTAGGACTTTGCAATGTAAACAGGACTGCGGGAATAATCATTCATTTTCGTTCAGTGGCAGATGGGAAGATGGGTAGAGGACTGATGTTGTTTCTTGCGAATCACGATTTCTTTCTTGGACTTCGGGAACCCCATTTGTTGAAAGACCTGCTGGGGGAAGAAACCACGCATCGTCTCCCGGAATTTCGTCAGGCACAGTCACGGAAGGAACAACAGTCACCCAATCATCATCATCCCTAGCCCCAAAAGCGCCTTCAGGACTTGATTCCAAGAAATCAGCGCCCTGTGTCAGATACACGTCTGCATCAAAGACGATGCCGTCCCGCCTTGTATCTCTTCCTGAAGGGTCCGCTTCGTTCCACGGATTGTTCTCCTCCTGCCAGACACGTTGAATTTCACTTGAAGGGTCGAATCTTCTCTGACGGTTTGCAGAACGCTCCTCGGTACTGTCGTTACCAAGCTCATCACGCATTCGGCGCCGTCGTAAAGCTGCAGCAAGTGAATCAGACAAAGTCTGTAGACGAATCTCGAAAAAAGACTGACTGCTAGAACTTGGTGTCAAAGTACTTCGTGGACCATCCACCAACGATTGTGCTCGTGGATAAAGACTCGACGAACGATCTCCCAGCGGAACGAGCGGCGAGGTACTCGGAGGGGCGTTGTTGAGGATATCACGAGTGGACCGCGAAAACGACAATGGTCGCCGGCTCCCGATTGATCGAAGAGGCAGCGGTCTCACAGGCCGAGGTTCAGATGCGGGGGCAGAGTGTGTGTACTGCGACAGCCACGAACGGCTAGCGCTGGACAGCGGACTTTGTCGCAAAGCCGGAGGCGCTACAGACTCTTGCTGCGGACTGGTCGGCTGGGGTTGTGCTGCCAAAGCAGCAGAGTCGGAAACGCCTGAATGATTTCTCGAGTATTCCGGACGGCTTTGTGAGCTAAAGGACTGGAATTGCCAAGGACGGGAAGAATCAAAGACAGGTGGAGGCAGATTGACGGCCATTCGATGTCTCCGCTCTGGTGAAGGAAACCTGCTGGCAGAAGGTACTTCGATGTCGGTCAGTTCGAGTGCGAATGGTTGTGGCTGTACTGAAAAAAGCTGTTGGCCGATACTGGGTACTGCAAATGGGTTACTGTGCGGTGAAACACTACCGGAAGGACGCATGCCCTTGACTTCAGAGTGTACAGCACGAAGTAGTTGACTGAAGCATTGCTGAACAAGTGCACTATCCGGATTGAGGTTTTTTATGAACGACAAAAATTTCTTGTCCGAAAGCGGTTCTCTACTTTGATTTCTTTGAGCTGTTGAACTGTGCTGACTTGTCTCTGACGCCTCGCTGTAAGATGCGTGAGTTGGGGCCTACTGAGGTGAATGTGGTAGCACGCACAATAGCCTGAGTATTTTTGATACAAGTTCAGTATCATATTTTGATTGTTGCCATTTGCCCATTATGGCTTGTTTGTATAGAGTGGATGGGTAAATGAGGAACTCGTAAGAGGATGATGGCTTGCTCGTGACAAAAAACACCGACGGCAACGAGAAGAACAACAAAAACAACCTCCACTTATGT
This sequence comes from Cryptococcus deneoformans B-3501A, assembly GCF_000149385.1. Lineage (NCBI taxonomy): Eukaryota > Fungi > Basidiomycota > Tremellomycetes > Tremellales > Cryptococcaceae > Cryptococcus > Cryptococcus deneoformans. The sequence continues at coordinate 837,940 of NC_009185.1, forward strand.
CATCCCCCATATAAATTTGTTCCCGCCACCCATCTCCATGCTCTATTCTACAACAGACTGTGCCATAGAACATTGATCAGCATCTGTATACCTAAAAACATGCCCAAGATAAGAACACAACGTACAAAGCCTCCTCCTGAGGGATTCGAGGACATCCAGTAAGTCATTGCTCCATATCTCAAGCCGGACGCTAACAATTCCTTCCCTACCCAGGGATGTCCTCGAAGATTATGAGAAGAAGATGCGAGATGCTGAGAGTGAATCGCACGAAGGAAAGCGAAAGGTTGAGGCTGTGTGGTAGGTTAAGTCCTTGCGATAAAGGAAATCATCAGCTAATGCAGTTTAAGGCCGATTATGCGACTATCACATGCTCGTTCCCGATACATCTACGATCTTTACTACAAGCGCGAGCTTATCTCACGAGAACTCTACGACTGGCTTTTAAAACAAGGATATGCCGACGCCAACCTCATAGCAAAGTGGAAGAAGAATGGTTACGAGAAGCTGTGCTGTGTGCGATGTATTCAAACCCGCGATATGAACTTTCAGGGATCGACCTGCATCTGCAGAGTACCCAAGGCGCAGTTGAAAAAGGGCACAGTTGTCGAATGTCCTCATTGTGGTGAGTTTTGTTTCTCCGGTGGCCTCTGCCGACAAGGCTGACTGGTGATATAGGTTGTCGAGGTTGTGCTTCCTCAGATTAGGAGGCATGCATCTGTATAATAAATGATATTATTGGACGGCGGACCGTCAAATCAGCTGAAATATGCTGCTCTAACTTGAAATTCGGACAATTGCCAGCAGTTTACTGACTATTCTCTAGCCTTTCTGCTACCATTTGCGTTTTGGTTAAGGATGGGCATATTCATATGCGAAGTTTTAGACGCTCACTTGTTACCAGCATTCAAGCCTCAGGATTTCGTCTACCAATTATCTGCCAGTTATTCACCAATTTTTATCCACTTTGGTTAGTATTACCTTGCTTTGATCAAGACGATGTTTGCCTTCGTTCTTGTTTGAGAATAGAGTAGACAGTACGGCAGTTGTACACGACAAAGCTGCCAATGCGCAAGATATGCTGTCTTTAATCGTACCCTCAATGTCTCTCCATACGCGTTGTTATCTAAGGTTTATTTAACTCTGTATGCTGCAAGACTATCATCTTCCGGGACGGGACCCTGTACGCTGGATAGAGAAGAAGATGATCGTTAAGAGTGGCTAGACAACTCGTGCCTGCTGAAAGGCTAAGTCCGCATTGTTGGATTTCATGTATCAAGGGTCTACATTCCTCCGGTGATTACATATATCTAATGTGATGTATTGCTCTTCTGCGCAAAAAATGGCTTCTGCTGGATAGTGACAAAGAAGGAATCGTTGTCGGCTATGGAGTGGTGCCTGAAATGGAGACGAGAGATGCGGCTACTCGTTCTTTTCCATGTCATCTCTTTTCCCTTCTTTTCCTTTTTCCCTTTCTTGCCTTCGTGTATATCTATGAATACAACCCGCAGTTTTTTCATCACAGCCCCAAGGACGACAAAACGCCTAGTTACCCAACAGCTTAGAAGACAGCACGCAATGGCTTACCCCATAAACCACTCCAATCCCACAGACCTCTTATCCAAGCTTCCGGAAAAGTTCGACGAGGCTCGATCCTCCGGACAGCTCTTTTACTTCCCTAGTGAAGCAAAGGATGTAATCTCTCAAGGACGAAGGGTGCGTAGCTTCTGGACATACACATACTATGTACAAGTCACACTCTAACATTTGGCAGTTCAACGTCCGTCTCTGCCCTGCCCTCCAAGACAAGGCCAAGGCCAAAGCAGATGCTCTCGCTGCTATTCGCGCCGAAAAGGATGGATCTCCAGACAAGAAAAGACCTCGCGTGACTAATGAAGATGATAAAGTCGAGCTTGTGAACAAGCAAAATGAGCTGGAACCTTTCAAGCCACCTTACGTCCCCGAATTGTTTGTTGGATCTTTGGAGGGATTCGAGGGCGAGGAGGGCATGTCCATTTTGGTAAGCAAGTTTCTGTGGCCACTTCAGTAACTATGTGCTAACAATTTACTAGCTTAACAAGGTTAGCGTCCATTATCTCACTGTTCATCTACAGCCAGGCTGACTTGACATAGTACTCCCTTCTCCCGGGACACATCCTCCTTTGCCCTTTCACTTACCAACCTCAAGACCTTCCTCCTACCCCTCCTCAACTCGCTCTTGCGTACAACATCCTCCTCGCTGCTTCCCGTCATCCCATTCGGCCTAGCAAGCTGCTCGCGTTCTACAATGGCGGCGAAGGTGCTGGAGCGAGCCAGAAATGGAGGCATTTGCAGTTTGTCGAAGCTCCAGGAGGAAGGGCGCCTGTGGAAGAATGGGTACAGGAGGTGCAATTTGACAGACTTGGTGAGATCTATTAAACAATCTTTCTGCGCATGTGCAATACTGATATCTTATGCTCGTAGACAAACCTGTAATCCTGCCGAACCTCCCTTACCTTCACATCGTCCACCCCTTGCCTCCTTCTGCTCAAATGCCCGTACCTCCCACTTCCGAATCGACAGAACAACTTATTGATTTCCTCGCTCCTGCGTTGATGAGACTCTTGGATATGGCGTTTGACGCTGCTCGCAGAGGTGGTGGGGACAAGGACGGTGGATGGAACATCTTGATGACCCTGTGAGTAGTTTACTCTTCTATTAAATTGTACACTAACATTACACAGTGAACACCTCCACCTTATCCCCCGTACCCTCCCTTCCTATCCTCTTCCTTCACCCCACCCGCCTCTTGAGCTCAACTCCCTCGGTTACGCCGGTATGATGCTTGTTCGCTCCCCCGAACAGGAGGCAGCGCTCATGCAAGCTACCGAGTCCCAAGGCGGCCTTATGGGCGTTTTGGCCAAATGTGGTGTTCCTAGAGAATTCGGAGAGCAAGTGTTGGAAGCGGAGGCTGCCTTCCATGGTCAGATAGAACAAGAGATGCTAAGCGGTTAATAGAAATAAGTAAGTAGTAGAATCGTAAATGCGAGCATTCAGTGCATGGTATAATTCTGCAGGGTATCGTTTTGCAATGTTGATTTGTAGCAATTGATGATCTCATACTTCTCCACCAACCCAAGCCCACACTAGGAATCCAAAACCCCACGGACCCATGGCGGCCATCTTCCATCCGACACTTTTCATCGTCCTCACCAGCCTGCCCTCTTGCTGAAAAGCCTCTTTCATCGGTGCTGACTGCAACAGTCCTTCTGAATGAATGAAGGGGCGGATACCCTTAGTTCGGAGAACTTCAAGTATTGGATGAGGTTTGCCCCGTCTCAAAGTATTGCTGCTATTTGAGCTCGAAACGCTTCCTGCTCCGCCAGCTTGAGCTCGTCCTTGTGCTTTTTCGGCACGCATCCTCTCCCTTTCGTCAAGCATCATGATCCTTTGACAAGTCCTAAGCGGCCTCCCAGCCATCTGTGCGAGATAGCTCGCAATAATGCCCCCAGTGACGATGGTTGTTGCTTGCGCGACACGGGCAATAGTGGGCGCTTGGGGCTGATCGGAATCCGGGCGGTATTTGGCAGGAGAGTTGGAGATTGATGGGGATGCACTTTGCGGATGATCGTCTGGGAATTCGATAATAAATATGTTTTCCCAACCATGCTCAATATTACCCCCAAACAGGGCTTTTACTCGTAGAGCCACGCGGCGCGTAACATCAAAGGCGGCAAAGAAACAGCTATAGCTCAGTCTACCCACGAAACTATCAGCTTCGTTTACAAATGAGTTGAAAGGCCCTCTCACGCGTCACGAGCCACCACCCATCGCCATCCAGTCCACCAATTCCTATTCTTCCTCCAAGTTTCACTTGCAAACAAGTTTTTGATGGCTTGCATAGGCGTTGCCGGTTGTTTCCCTTCGAATGCATTGGGTACTTCGGGTACGGGCAAATGGACAAGACGGGCGAGAAGTGTAGCCCAAGATGTGGCAGATTGGTGAAGGAAACTGCAATGAATGAGCATGGCAGACATGGAACGATCATGGTTTGCTTACCGTACAACATTCTCTACTGGCGTAAAGGCAGCACCCTGCACGAGTCCTGCGCCCGCCCCAGCAATCGCAGACAAAATCGTCGGATGATTTGGAATGATTGAAGGACCCCTGATCAATGTTTCCAGATTGATATCTTCTTCCTCGTCGACTTCCGTCCCATCTTCCATTTCGATCTTTCTCTGGAAGAATGATAACCGAGAGAGCCCCAGAGTGAAGAGGGAATGGGACGTGAATAGCAGGAAGCCTAGCGTTGCGTTAACCAGCATTGGAGGAAGGATCGTCAGGGTCACCGCAATTATACCAGCTTTTTGTCTAAGAAGGGATCTGATGAAAGCTGGGGATATAGTTTGTTCAGTTGACAGAGCTAATTGCCTTAGACCCAACCAGGTATCCACTATAATTCCTTGAGTCAGCAAAGCCAATTAGTACGTCAGTGCAACGGCAGTACCTCTGTTTGGTCTGAACAGTTTTGACGGCCGTTTAAATAGAAAGCCTATATATCCGGATCAGGACACTTTCAGCATACCTCATCTATTAACTTACCGGTAAAAAGCACCAAAGATCTAGCAAAGGCCGCAGAAACCGAGGTAGACGTGGTCGACACTGGCAAGGTGTCTGTTTGGTTTCTTCTGTTCTTATCCTTGGCAGCAGCAGAGAACTGCACTGCGTTCTTGACAGCCGACCATTTTGCGGGTCCCTGGACGCCTTTGCTGTCTGCTATATGCGCGACAGACATTATGGCGACATATTCGCTTGAAGAGGTAGATGTGTAGATGCTAAATGGAAATGTACGAATAAGTTGAATGTCCTCGCTGCTATGCGCGGCTCTTCGGCAGCCGGCAGAACATACGTTGATGTCACCACTTTTTCACATCAAATTCCCTGCAACAATTTTTCAGCCATTTCCTTTTTCTTTCGTCTTTTTTCTCTTCTTCACATCCACAAACCGTGAAAACCACATCAGCCACGTAAGTCTTTCTTTCGCCTGTACAAGCATATGGAGGATCCGATGATGCTACCGCACTGGGCACTGAGCACCTCCAAAAGAGAGGTGTACAGATTACACGCCTATTCCACCTTAGGAGGGTGGAGCGAGCCTAGAAAACTCGCGACTGAGGATTCTCCATTGCCATCCACTTTATCACAGTGATCAACTTGGGACAAACGCTGACATGCTGTCAATAGGTCGTCACGGAAAATATATAGCACGATGGACAGTGACGCCGAGGTTATTCTTTCTACGGATGAGGTTCTGAAATTATTTGGGACTATTCAGACAGCTGTTGATGCAACTACTTCTTCTTCTGTTCCATTATTAAACAAGTGAGCTTGTCTCGCTTTTAAGTCTATGCTGCAAGACAGCTGATAAGCTTCTTTAGAGTCCAAAACAAAGAGGAGGATCTTGATTTTGCCAATGGTCTTTCCCTTCTCAATCTCCGCCCTCACCTCCTCTTGTCATCCCTTCACCAACTCGTTATCCTGCTTGCTTTACGGTTGACATCCTCAACAGAGGCTGCTCCCGATCCATCCACTTCCACAGCCCTTTCCATCCCTTTTCCGAACCCCCGTTCACGACCGGAACTCACAGATGATAATGTGTTGAATGAGATCGCGGGAGAGTTGGTAATGAACCAAGAAGTTATGGACAAAGTGAGAGGGCTGGAGAACAAGTTGGAGTACCAGATTAAGAAGTTGATCGGGCTTGCCGAGGCTGAAGATAAGAGGGGCAAGGATGTTGTCGAAGACGTTGAAGAAGGTGAGTTTGTCTAATTGTCTGTGCAAGAGCAAAAAAATTAAAAAAAATTAACTTGCCCATCTACAGATCCATTATCATTCCGACCCAATCCATCTGCTATTACCTCCCGGACATCTCCCAAGGCCGCCCGCGGCGGATCCCCTACTGGTTCAGACGACGAGAAATCCGGAGTCTACCGTCCCCCGCGTGTCGCTGCTGTCCCCTATTCCGAAGCTGCTCCCCAGGGCCGCGAAAGAGAACGCCGTGCTCCCGCACTCCTGTCCGAGTTCGCCGCCACCATGGACTCTGCGCCCTTACTTGAATCTACCTCTGGTCTCTCCGTTCGTCCGGTCACGTCTGCTGCTGCCAAGTATTCCAACTCTGTCAGCGCTAAGCGTGCTGCAGAGTTGAAGAGGATCGACGAATTCGAAGAAGAGAACATGACTCGATTGGTAACCAGCAAGAGGGAAGCCAAGAGAAGAAGAGATGATGAGGCTGCTTTGGCAATGGGCTTCGGTGTTGGGCCAAGCAGAGGTAGAAGAGGAAGAAATGGTTTGGAGGCAGAATTGGAAGGGGTGCTCGGAGACAGAGGAGACAAGGGAGTCTGGGATGGTGTTTCGGGCAAGTTTGGCCAGAGGGGAGATGCTTTGGAGCGAGGGAAGAAGAGGGTCAGCGGCACTGGCTCTACGAGCGGCAAGGCCAAAAAGGCTAGGTTTGAGAAGGAGCTTGCCAGGAAGCGCAAGTAAATTGTACGACATCTTTATTAGCATTTTTGGGCCATGTATCCGCATACTACATCTGTACCTGACATGTTTCTTTTATACCTGTGGCCACTGTTCAAGAAAAATGAAAATCGGTTTCTAGCTTTACGGGATGCCAGCTCATTTGTGGAGCAATCGGACAAAATCTGCTTTCAATCCATGAAAGCGGCTAAACATAAATTCAAGGGCCAAGGCAGTGTGTATAGTCCTTCTTTCCTCAAGATTATACGGCATGCAGCCTTACACCCCTTTTCGTTTGTGATGGTTTGTCTTCTCAGAATTTGAAAGGAAGTCGAAAAAGACAAAAATGTTGGCGCCACCCGGGATCGAACCAGGGACCGCACGATTTGATTCTCGATGAACTTCAGTCGTGCGCTCTCCCAACTGAGCTATGCCGCCATTTACGTAAACCATGATTTCCGCATTCCTTCTCTCATCTGCCTTCTGCTACGTACTCTATTCACGTTTAAACGTTTGTCTTCTAATCATTGCCAAGAGCAGAGCAGAATAGTCGCAGATTCTGCATTAAATACATTCATGTCACTATTTTACTCTTACGTGCCTATATAATACACTTTTGAGCTTGACAAAACGGCAAAGCTCGAATTATATCCACAGTTGATCCCATTAGATGATATTAGTCAGATTCTCTTCTTCCCATGGGTTAGACGTTGGCCATAGAGCTGATAATACCAGCGTTGGTTGCAGTACTTGGCCCATGATCTGCATGCTCGTCGTGACCAGAGGCGGCGATTTGGTGTGCAACGTCGTTCATACCGGCTGCACCCATTGTTCCGAGGTTCATAGGGACTATCGAAAGACATCAGCAATTGCAAATATCATGAGACGAGATCAGAATAACATACCAAAGACAACCTTGCTGCCAGATGATCGAGCCATGTTCTGGAGAGCTTCGAGTTGACGGATCTGCATAGCAGCTGGCGATGCAAGAATCTATTGAATCACAAGTCAGCGATGTTTACCACAGCTTCGGGTACTCACGTCGGCAGCTTGCCTCATCAACTTGGCGGCATCAACCTCGGCTCTGGCAGCGATAACCTTGGATTCACCAATCCTCTTCTGAGTGGCAGCACTAGAAAGAGATTGCTGCAATTCGACGGAGAAATTGATGTCCTTGAGAAGGATAGATTCGATGGCGACACCCCACTTCTCGGCGGTAGCTTCGATCTGAATAAGAAATGAGCATCTGAACGAGGTTACGGGAGGAGAATACCTACGATCTCGGCAACTTCATGAGCAAGACCCTCCCGGTCGGAGATTACACTTTGAAGGACCTAAAACAGGACGTCAGCGCCGATTGACTGGCAAATAAAATAACAGAATATATAAAAACATACTCTTCCACCGACTACCTGACGAAGGGTAGTTTCTGCATGAGAAAGTCAGATACAATTCAATTTCCTCGCATTTCACTTACGGGCACGCTCCACCAAAGCAGACCTCACGTCGTTGATTCCAAATGCGGCTCGGTAAGGGGAGATGACTACAGCAACCAGGTCAGTTTACACGTCAAGCAGCGATGATATTGGGCGATCGAGACCCAACTTACCGTGCCAGCAGATTACGCTGTCAACTTCAACAGAAACATTGTCTTTAGTTTGGACGGTCTGACGGGGAACGGAAGTGAGTTGGATCTTAACATCTGAAAGAGTTGTCAGCTTGCCATCACTTCTGCCTCAAACTAGCCCTAAACTGGTTTACTCACCAACAACTCTGACATCCTCAGTGCAGACATTGACCTTGACCAAACCTGGATCGACAGACTGCAGCCGAAATAAGCATTGGACTGGTTACAATGGGACGTAACTCACCTTGTAGAACTGACCAAACCGGGAGACCAAACCGACGGCACCCTGAGAGATGTTGTTGAACGGGTTGGGGCAAGGGCAGCAAGGGATCATACCCAAAGCACCGATGCATTCACCAAGCACGTTCATCATGGAGCCATAGCATCCGTGCTGTGAGCGTGGTGAGTATGGCGTAGAACGCGCGAGATGTGAGAAGCTTACATCAATAGTGCCGGTACCAAGGTCTTGAGCATAAGAGGGTTGCATCTCGTTCTTCCTCAAGGGCTGAACGGCCTACATTAGATCGGCTGTGATTAGCATCTCCCGTGGAGTGCCAGCAGAGCAAGCTAAATTTACCATGATAGCGTCTGGAATTTGGGGCTTGGCAGCCATCCTCGGCTGCCTGGGCAAGTCGTCTGTGACATAGCGGTCGAGCTCGTTGTTCTCCTCGGCCACGGGAAGCGGTTCGTTGTGGCCCTTGGCGCTGTTGTTGAAGTTGATCGTTGTGCCGTCCATGGATGGCTTGTTGTGGTCGGGGGCTGGGGCAGACATTGGTGTTCGAGCGGCGATGTTAAGTAGCAAAGTGGCAACAGAGATGGAGATCGGAGACGGAGATCTGGCTGCTTTGGCGCCTTTTTATAACCATCTCCCACAAACCACAACAACATCTGCAATCGGACATATCCGCAGCGTCCGTTTGGGAAATAAAGGCATCAGCCCTGAACTTTATTCTTGGCATCCTTCGCCGCTTCGCCGTTCCTCGCCCTCAGCGCTTCTGCCGGGGATGCTGCTGATTGCGTAATGGCCAAAGGGCGCACCCCACATTAGCATCATAGCGCACAGACATGATCGCAGGAACAGCCTCTAGTTCGCCAACAATGAACGGTTGCCGAGTGCGCCGAAGACAGAATGCCAAGAAGCGCCAATATGGTCGGCGACTACTCAGGTCTGGGGCCCAACTGGGCCTCCGCGGGCTTCCGTCTTCTTTTTGTCCCTTATTATGGACCACCTCGTCTTCTTTGATAACGAATTTGGTACCTCGGTCAATACATGTCGACGCAATGGCCGAAGCTAATGACGATAAAAAAGAACAATAATAATTGTTGAACAGGGAAAGCGGTGGGCAACACTGAATCTTATCTCATCATAATTAATACTATCAGCGCGCTGCAGGTTACCATCATCATCTTATGACGTCTTTACCTTCTTGCTGATTCCTGATCGCCGTGTCGCCGAAAGTAACGGGAAAAGCAAACGACAGACGGTCTGTGTTCGGCCGTAAGGTAAGCATGTATAATAATATAGCGGATAGTTGTTACAAGTGACAGGCTAGGATGTGACCGGTGAGTGTCACAGTCCTCACAGATCCGCCATTCGGGGATCTGCGACGGGAGATGAGATCTCGGCGATGCTTCGCGGAACATGAGGTCAAGGCGTCTGTTACGCTTAAAGGTTGAGTCAACTTGCGGTGAGTGAGAAGATGAGACGAGGCTTTGTTATCATATCAAATGATGCATACTGGATTGCGAGAAGATGAATTCTCGTATGACCGCCGCGTACCTATAGCCTCCGCACCTACCTCCTGACCATCTTTAGCAGACCTCCGCCAGCTGGTAACCCTTCCTATTACTGATATCAAAGGTGTTGTTGCTCCTAACAAGAGTTTACTTTTCGCGACTGACCTCGCTGTAAGGATATGGGATGGACGGATGAAGAAGGATGAGGAGGCAGGAGACCAGGATGGCGGACTGAGTCCGTCGTACGTACACATGTATGTAGATTAGTCTTGTCCGTAGTACGAGTCCGCTGGACGGACGGGGAAGGAAAAAAGGTACATAAGACCGAGTAGTTAGACTTGATGACCAACATGCCATCTATTTCTCTCTAAACTCTCAATCTTCTTGAACGAAGACTTCTGCTCTCCTAACGCCTCTACCAATAAGCCTCCACACCCGCTTACACTCGCGTATAGTGAGAAACTTACGAATGGAATGTCCATGTGTTGTTCAGGGCCCCGGATTAAGAGGCAGCAATGATAAGCAAGGTTTATGGTGAGCGGATGACGATGATCAGTGCTTCAGCAACTTGAGGTGGCCAAGCTGTAGAGCGCCATTTTCACCTTGGATCATCCTTCGTCCTAACGTAATAGTGGATTAACACCCAGCCCAGAGTAAGATTCTGTCTAGACCAAAAACTTTCGATGCCGGTGTTTTTTTTTCTCGTCTAGGTGTTCATGAAGCTGATGGTGAGACTGTGTTATTACAGAGCAATGGTCAAAGTTCTGGCTTTCCTGGGACATGCTAATTGATTTTGTTATGAGCAGCTGATGGATCTTGAGACTGTGTAGGAAAGAGTAAGAAGGTAGTGTAAGAAGATCGTGTCTGATGACTGACGCGATATGCCCTACTATCCCATACTAGATGGGGCGAATGGGACATGGAGTCCATGCACAAGTGAAGGGCTTAGCAGAGCATACATCAGTCGCACGTAAGTCTCCTCTTGAGTGTCTGGCTAAAGGTGACCTTTTGAAGAGCAAAAAAATGGAGCTTTACAATCAACACAGTTGGACTGTCGTGCGATTAAAGAAGTCCATAATAAGTCATACAAATACAGGTCCCTAGGGATAATACACATTTTCCAGACACCTAATTGTGAAACTGACACCCTTTGAACACCACGGTCTTCAACCTATAACGCAGGCGAACCCCAGGTCCTCTTCTCTAATTTGCCTTCCCCAATCTCATAAATCATCATTCTCCTCATGAACGGCATGTCCTTCGCAGTAAACTCGAAACCCTGGGTGACAATATCCCGACCGCGAGTGATCATCTCTAATGTTTGGCATGAAAAGACGCCACAGTCTGAACCGTTATTCTGTTGTGGTGTGTTCTAAAAGAAAGAAAGAAAGAAAAGAAAAAAACATGAGTCTGATGGCGCATGAGATTGGTAAGATTTGGCGATACACACCTTGTTGAAGTAATCATGCCATCCTTCCCAATCCATTGCCCTTCCTTTCTTTTCCTTGTGTTCAGCCTCCACATATCCTCTCACTTTTCTAAACACTTGTTTCCTCGCATTCCCATAATCTCCCATCGAGTCGTAGTACTCTATCCGTTTCTTGGCAAAATTAATGGCACATGCGGTCCAGTGCATGTTACCTTGGTTGATAGGGAAGATGAGAACATCGAGCGAGAAGATATCGATCTTGAAATAGCGTGCCAGGATTAGCGGGATGGACAGGACGAGCATAGGGCACAAGCTCACTTTTTTAGTCCATCGCTTCAACCGTCCAGCGGCGTACCCCTGATCCACAAGCTTGCCATAGAAAAAGGAATTCAAAGAATGAACTTTTCTCCCCGCCTTCCCATCCTTGAACCGACTACACATCAAATCGCAGTACGCGTTCATCACCTCATCATCCAACCACGTACTAGGCTTGAGCCTCCTGAGACTTCCAGCTTCCACTTCAGAGACGTTGAGAGTGACTTTGAATTTGGGATTTCGAAGGTGTGCGTCAACTTTGGATTCTTGTTGAGGAGACAGTTTGGATGGCACGGAAGGTTTGAGGGCCTTTTCTTTGGCGAGCTGCAGTGCTTTGAGGTTCTTGAGAATGGAGACGAATTCAAAACTGGATCTATACGGTAGGTTATTAGCTTTGCGGGGAGGTGGCGGGTTTGGACGCACGACTTGGAGGCTTGCTCTTGGGCTTTGACGCCTATTTCCCGTTTTTGTTTAGGTTTGTAAACCTCTTGCTGCGGTTTTGATTGTACAACTTCGTCAAATGACTTGGTGGCTTGATCGTTGCGCAGAACCGTCCGTATACCCGCTAGCCTATCATCGACTTTCCATCCATTGTCAGTACCTTTATCCACCAACGAATCCTTTCATACCCACCTTTTCTAAGCGTTCTCCTCCGATTTAAAGCACCTACGTTCCCTGAGAACATGGAAATCACTCTCTGACTCGCTCTGTCTTCCGTGTCCGTATCCCTATCCACCCATAAAGGCCGTCTCTGACCATCTATCGTTGCCGACCAAGTAAATGGCGATGCTTGGGAAGAATAAGCATCCCGGTTAGGCCGTATAGGGGGACGGCGGGTTTCCGCTGGAGGAGGTGGTGATGGTGGATCGTGGGAGGAACCTCTTGGTATTGAATCTAACGGGTCTGGAGAAGAGGCGCGTGAATGAGAAGAGGATTGTCCGTCATCGCTGGAATTTGATTCTTGTTCTCGTGCTGTGATTGTCAGGTCGAGCTGCATGCTTAGTGGGTGAATACTTACGTGTTCCCCAACCCAACAAGTTTGACATGACCCCGAAAGTCCTGCTGAGGAAGCCTTGATTTGTGGACTGCTTTGGACGTGTATATGGTACTATGCGTGATCTTTTTGGGCTTGGGAGCTGTACGTCTGAGGAGCGTGGTCGCTTTGGTGGTTGTGAGGACATCGGAAGCAGCGATTAGAGCAAACGAGAGAGATGCACACTCCGTAATAACTAGACTCCTCAATACAAATTCAAAGTCAAGAGTTGAGGGGAATTACGTAACACACTCCACCCACAACAACAAATAACATAACCAGCGGCAACTGCATAACCCGTTCTCTTCCACTGCGACTCGACTCTATATACCCAGGGATCGTAGTATGGCTATGACAGCCCTACATCCCACAGTTTCATCTTCAGATATACACCTCGACTCCCCACACAGCTATACGCACTCCGGATCCACCCTCCTGCCCGACCCATCCGCTTCCCCATCCCCTAGTACCTCTCACGCTCCCCTACCCGGCGCATCAGCAGGGGACATGCAAGCAGAAGCACCTGAATTGGTAGAAGAGGTTCCAGAAGGAGAATCGGAAGGAATGGGAGACCAAATCATTCTTGATTCACAGCCAGAGGTTGACGTTGAAGACCTTACGGGGGAGATGGAATACGAGAACTTGAGGTATCGGACGGAGAGAGAGCGGAAACGCGTTAAGGTATGTATTCTTCTGTCTCTACTTACTCGTATAACAACGCTGGCCATTCTGTGTCTTGCATAATAACTGATGTTCGTGGCGTTCCAATTCAGGTGTACGAGCTTCGTGACGAGTCATGGTTCGACCGAGGGACAGGCATTTGTCGTGGGATGATCAATGCGGATGGCCATGCAGTCATTTTAGTGGAGGCTGAATCACCTCAAGTTCAGGAGAATGAAGATGAGCCTGGAGGATTCTTGACCAAAGATATCTTGTTGAATTCCAATGTTGAAAGGGATGATATCTACGGCAAACAACAAGGTTTGTTTCCTGCAAGTACGCGTTCCGAGTCTGACAATCTATCTGGTAGATACTCTGATAGTTTGGACGGATCCAGAATCGAAACTTGATATTGCTCTTTCCTTTCAGGACGCCGATGGATGCGAGGATACTTGGCAATTTATATGTGAAGTTCAAAA
>NC_009185.1:856711-861711 GCF_000149385.1 Cryptococcus deneoformans B-3501A
CATCCAGCTAACATGCATGCGCTGGAAGATGTCGTAACGCCCATCTCACGCTCCTCTTCTCCCACCCATTCTCACCGTATTCGCAATCCCTCGACTCGCTGTGGCTTCACACCACATACGTCCTTATCCAGGCTTACCGCGACCTCATCTCCCGGTTAGAACGTTTCCCACCTGCTGCCTCGAATAGCAACGGGGGCAGCAAGGGTCGACGAGGAGGAGGAGGCGGAGGTAACTCGGAGCTGAAGAAGGCGCTTACGAGGTTCAGACAGGTGCTCGCTAGTGAAGAGACGTTCTATCGTTCGCTCGCCGCTCGGCTCGTACGTTTCTACAATCTAGGTGAAATTTCAGGCGTAGATGAGACTCTCAAGGCCGTCAAGCTCCCAACAGAGTACATGCCCACTAATGACAGCGGCGAAGATGAATCGTCGTCATACGCCGCGCGATTTGCCTCGTTGCAAGAGAAGAAGGACAAGATTCCCTTACTCTACAAGGGCCTGATCTGCCTAGGTGACTTGGAACGGTACAAGAAGCAATACAAACAGCCTGTCAACAATAACCGCCATGCGCAGGAGCGAGAGAGGCAAGCGGATAAATTTGAAGTCGCTGAGAAGTATTACTTGGCAGCTTGGCGCTTGATGCCTGACGATGGTTTGTTGCTTCCTCTTTACAACTTGGTTCATGAACTGACAATGTATAAAAGGTGCGGCATGGAATCAGCTCGCAGTCATCTCGACATACGTCCACAACGACTATTCCACCACGTACTACTACTATCGTGCTCTCGCAGTCAAGAATGCTTTCCAAGGCGCCGACGGAATCTTGCAGAGATTCTTCGGTAGAATCTTTGACAAGTGGCGAGCAAAGAGAAAAGACGGTGACGGCGAAGAAGGTGGTGAAGTGGGAGATGGTGTGGAAAAGTGGAAAGAGGAGATGGTTGTGCTCATGGCAATCCTCTATCTTAAAGCTGGGTGAGCCGCCTGTTTCCGTTTCGTTGGACACATGTTGACAAGATTACAGATTCACATACATCCCGACTATTCTCCCACCTCTCCTCACTTCGCTGAAAGATTTTTTATCTGAACGACGGCTCCCCACCGAGTCTATTGTTCAGCTCACTTCCATCCTCCTCGGCTCTCACTTCCGCGCCCGCTCCACCTCTGGCCTGGAGCAAGACCCAAATTTACTCAAACGTTCCTTCGAAGCCGAAGGCAAGACGCTCGAGGTCGCGTTAGGAGTATGGAAGATCTATCTGGAAATCGCGCGCGAAGAGATCGACGAGGCTAGAGCGAGCTTGCGAAGAGGTTTGGAAGATAGTGCATTGTTGGATGATGAAGATGAAGAAGAACTGGAAACGGATGAGATGCCGCAACTGATTTCCGCCGTCTTGCGACGTATCCTTCCTTCCCTGCGTATCATCTCCAAATGGCTCAAGCTAAACACTACCTACCTCTCTGGTCTCGCATCGCCATCAAGCAACGATCAAGTCTCTTCGCCGGAGCTCAGGGCGGCGATATCCTCTTTCTGGAACACTTACAACGCCTTTTTCCAATCCTCTTCCAGACTCTTCATTCTTGAACGTCTTCCATCGATCACGAGGCCTCTGGAAGAAGATATTGATATGCGAGGATTCGCGCCTCTCCAAAAGGGCAAGACAGCTGATATGGACTCTTTTGCAGCTGGTGCGACCTCGGCGACGGATTCAGCGGATGCAGAGGGAGATGTGGATGGTGGACAAGAGGGGAGGGAGGTACACCCGAATGAGGAGCATCTGATGAGGTTGGGGGATATACAAGTGGACGGGTTGTTGATCGGTCAGAGTTTGGGGTTTACTGATCCTCTTCATACCTTTACCACCGGAACCTTTGCCATCCCCGAAGCAACAGAGTTACCAAACGTGCCGCGGGTGGAAGAACATGAAAGGGAACATGATCTGCAGTCAATCTCGACCAACACTGAGGATGATCCGGTCAACCTCGCTATGCGTGCAAGTCTTGGCGTTGAGAGTGTTGGTGAGGAAGACGAGGATGACGAGGAGGTTATTGTGTGGAGCCGTGGAAGGGAGAATGCGGTGGATACCAGCGTATACCAGCAGGTCCAAACCATTCCTGCTCAGCTCCCGGCCCCAATGGTCCCTCCTCCCAAGCACCGCCTTCAACATCAGCAAAGCCAAACAGCCATGGATCTTTTACAAGATCTCCTACAGTCTACCCCGCCCCTGGCGCACTCGTCGGGCAACAATTCGCCTGCTCTTGTAGCTTCTTCACCGTATGCCCATCAGTCCCCGTCTTATACTCAGACTGGATTTCCCGGCATGAACAGAAACATGAGCGGACCTAGTGCTGGTATTCCTTCTCCCCATAATACGCAAATGCCCCCCGGCCTGCCTATACTCGGCCCAGCCCCTGTTCCGCAATCTGTACGGCCTGTACAGCATTCTGGACAAGCCAAGAATCCCGGCCAGGTACCTTCTCTCTTCATGGGACCTCAGGGGAATAGTATTTGGACTATGACTCGTGAAGAAAGCCAGCAAGGTCGCGCAAGGAGAGCTGGTAGTGGCGCTGGCACAGGCCCAGGTATGGGTTGGGTAGGGGGTGATGAAGGTCAGCAAGGTTCCGTTGCTTCCCAAGGCCCTCCTCCTCCTCCTGGTTTCGGAATCCCTCAAGCACCTCAGATTGCTCAACCTTTGGCGACGCAGATGCATCAGCCTCAACCTCAAGCGCCTGTGCCGATCCAGCACATGGGGTTATCCACTGCTTCTGCTACTCTCCAGGCCCAAGCCACTTTCCCCCGCTCTTCGCCTGGAGCCGTTGCGCCTCCAAACCTGACACACCGGCCCCCCTCTATCCCCAAGCTCCACCATGAATCGCCAGCGCGACAGACCCCCGTCCAAGTCCAACACCCTACGCGTCAACCGCGCGGACCGTCGGCCAACCCTTCGGGGACTTGGGGGGGCTTGTCCAACATGAATATGGGGGGTACAGGCATGGGCATGGGCATGTCCAATGTCCCGTTGCCTGTACCCAAGAGTGAAGGGGAGGCAGCAGTACCGTATTATATGCGGCCTGGAGTGTTTGGTGGAGGTGCAGCGACGCCCGCGGGGGCGGGTGGGATCAGTGGAGTGGGTGGAGTAGTACCCGCAAGTGGAAGGGATGGGGCAGGGCAAGGGATATGGGATGGCACGAGGGGTTTCGGGCAGGGACAAGGCTGGGTCAGCGGCTCGTAAGAGATGGGTCTAGGGGGTTTTCAATTCTCCCACGTTCAGATCTTTTGGCCAGAAGGCGAGCGAGAAGAAAAGTGATAGGACAGGATGACACTCGGGATTGTTTCTACGTTTGATGGTTTTCTGACGAACGAATCGAGAGTCTCAAGGATCCAAATTCTTTTCCTTGTTCCATGTCTTCTTGTCGCGATAGAGGCTATCGCGAAGACGTTGGCGGTGAGGTATCTTGCATGAACGCACGGGAATGGGTGTAACTACGGAAACAAGACGAAAAGGAGAAGATTTTCAAAGACGCAAATTGAGATGAAAATTAGAAAAGGATCTGATATAGTCTGTAGAATCAATGCATTGCCAAAAAGATAGGATACATCGAGTTTGAAGACAGATACGTCTCGGGGGACTTGCGCGCGAAAGCGTTTTTTTTTTGTATTTTGTATTTTGGAAAATTCCTCTGCTCGTACGTTACGTTGATCAACTTTTTTCGTCGTCGGCAAAACACATTTTCTTCGTCGCAAAGCACCAAAAAAGCGCAACAAACGATGGCTGACCTGACACCCGGCGCACGCAAACCCGCGCCAGCAGAGCTTACAGGCTTCCGCTCAGCCCTCGCGCACACCGGTATCCCGCACGGCGTGCTTCTGTGGAAACCCCGTCTTCCCTCACGCAACTGGCTCGTCTTCTGGTCCGTCTCCCTGTCGCTCTCGTACGCCTACTACTACGACCGCGCGGAATGCAAGCGGATCAAGCAAGAGGTGGTGGAGCGTGTGGAGAAGTACGGGCGGGAGCCGATGCCTGGTGGGAGTCTCGGTGAGCCGAGGCGGGTCGTGGTCTGGGCTGGGAGGTGGGGAGGGGACGACGATGCCGACCGAGCTGGGCGGTATTTCCGCAAGTATGTCAAGGTGAGTGCTGTGTGGCCGTGCTTGGGAAGGGGAAAAGAAGGCGCTGAACGATCTCTCGCGCAGCCTTACCTCGTCGCTGCCGGCATAGACTACACGCTGCCGTCTGTCCCTCTGCACGGCTCGATAACCCGCCAGCTGCACGCCGCGATCCTGCTGCAGCGCCGCCAAGCACTCGGCCTCGCGCCCACCGCGACGCCGCTCTCTCTCCCCGGCGTGCTGGACCCGGCAGAGGCGAAGCGGCGGGAGGTGGAGAGCGGCGTGGTGGTCGTCGGGCGGGCGAGCCTGAAGGAGTACCTGGAGGGGCTGCGGAGGGGCTGGGAGTGCGGCGTGGACGAGTGGGCGTGGGAGACGGAGGTGGAGAAGACGTTGGCGGGCGACGGGGTGTTTGAGTCAGTCGAGTCGCCCGTCGAGCCCGCCGTCGAGACCGCCGAGACCGTCGTCGAGCCCACCGCCGACGCCGTCCCCAAATCCAACTTTGGCTTCCTCGCCCGCCCCGCGCCCGTCACCCCCGGCGCTCCCGCCATCCCCGCCCACCTCCACACCCCGCCCTCCCCGCTCCCGCCCACTCCCCCCCTCCTCCTCCTCCCGTTCACGAACCACCTCGGCTTCCTCCAGCTGCCGTACATGATCCTCGACTTCTTCAACGAACGCGCCAAAGTGCGGCAAGGCGCACAGTCTGCGCTCGCCCTCATCGAGGGCCCCACCAGGGACATGCACAGGGAGGACGCAGAGCACTGGGAAGAGAAGAGCGAGAGCTGGTACAACAAGACGGCCAGGCAGCTGCCCGAGCGGCTCCAAAAGTCGCGGACAGAGTACTACGAGGCGATCAAGTCCCGTATCGACCTGGCGAGGGCGTACGAGAATGGCGACCGCGAGATGAC